>NW_020954646.1:282186-301203 GCF_900497805.2 Vombatus ursinus | reverse complement strand
GTGTGTGTGTGTGTGTGTGTGTGTGTGTGTGTGTGTGTGTGTGTGTGTGAGAGAGAGAGAGAGACAAACAGGAGAGAGGAAGTGGGGAGGGGCGGGCGGGCGGGCAGAGAGATGCCCGTTCTTGGCTGGAGACAAGGCAAGCTTGTGCCTCAGTTTCCTTACTCTGCTTTTTTAGGTAAATCTCCCCAGAACGAGGTGACCAGTGATGGAGCATGGTGGCTTGCTAGGCCGTTACTAACTAGAAATTAGTGTTCTAATGAGCAGGAACACCAGCGATCACCCCTGAATACAGGGTTCCTGTTGGGTTCCAAACCAGAAGATGGTGGCCAGTGGGGTTGATTGTGTCATTCGGGGCTTTCAGACCAAAGGGCAGGATGGGCCGGGGCCTCATTTGGAGGAGGGTTTTTCTGGGTCCAGTTAAATGGAGCAGTAATGGACAACCATCTCCGTGCCTGGAAATCTGGTACAAAATGAGGCGTGGGCTATTTGCTGTGAATGCCTTCCTTGGAAGGCTTCAGACTTTTGCACCATGAGAAGCTCTCCCCAGGTTTCCTCCTGTCAGTACCCTGTGCCCCACAAGCCAGGAGAGGAAGGTCCCTGGGTAAGAAGAGATGTGTTGGACGTTTTAGGAATCGGTGACGTTCCGGGACGTGGCGGTGCACTTCACCTGGGAGGAGTGGAGCCACCTGGACCCCGCCCAGAGGGCCCTGTACAGGGAGGTGATGCTGGAGAACTTTGAGAACCTCGTCTCCCTGGGTAAGGACACCCCTCTGTCCCCGGAGGTGGGCTCTGATCACCAGGCGTCTCTGCAGACCCCGGCAGGTGTCCCATGAGCTCTCCCGAGCTGGGATTTCTCTGCAGTGAGGGGGTCCAGCACATCCCCTGGGGGAAGGTCCTGGAAGCTGTTTCTGCTCTCTGTGCCCCGGGAAAGGTCTTGGCCTTTTGTGGGTGGGCGCCTGTCCCTCATTGTCCTGGCCTTAACGCTCTGGCCACCCAACTCTCCGTCTCCCCAGGCCAAAGGTTCTTGCTCAGTCCCAGGACGTGAGGCAGGGAGGGAGGTCAGGGAATCAGTGGTCTCTCTGAGCCCCAGTTACATCTGGGCTCCATGCCTGTGTGGGAGGTGAGCCTCGGCCTCTGGCCCTCTCAGCACGGCCTCTTTTCCCTGGAGAGAGGGTTCTGAGATGGCTCTTGTTTCCAGAACTTCTTCATTTCTCTTCCCATGCTCAGGGCTTCCAGTTTTGAAACCCGAAGTGATCTCCCGACTGGAGAGAGGAGAAGCTCCGTGGCTGCCAAGGGGAGTGGACCCAAGAGACCCTGACCGAGGTGAGTGGAGGGCGGGCGGGCGGGAGTGGTGGTGAGCAGGGACTCAGGCAGCGGCACCTTTGGAATGTTAGCCAGGCAGGTCTCCCCACAGGCCCTGAGCCCGGGGACGGGATGAGACCAGCGTCCTGGGGCATTTTCTCTTGAGAGCTGTCCGTCTGTAACAATTAGTCGTTTAAGTGTGCCAGCCTCGGGACCCTGACGCGTGAGGAAAAGCTGAAGCAGCCAGATGAAATCCTGCCTGTCGCTGATGTGTCTTAGCGATGTTCCCTGCTGACATCTGCCACGGACTCCTTGGCAGTCTGGGGTCCCACTGACCCGTGGTCTAGAGGAAACCATAACGATTCACCCACTTTCCCCAGACTAGTTATGTAATTCCAAGAAGCCAAGCCCTTCCTTTGTACAATATGGGCAGGGGTGGGATGACTGAGGCCAGATATGATGGAAAGCAGGAAAGCAGGGCAGGAGTTAGGGGTTGTTGGCCCTGCTGCATGAAGCCCCTTGTGCCCCGTTAGAGCCTGGCCTCCCTCTGGTCCTGCTGCCCTGGGATCACAGCTTCAGCTGGGCCCGAGCCCATCTTCCAGCTTTCTCATCTCCTCTCTGGCTGATGCCATGTTTCTCTGGCCCTCTTTGTGACTGTTTCTCCATTGATGTCCTTCATGAGTCTGGTACAATCTCAGTCCCTAAGATAAGGGGCACACCCCTTTCTCTTCACCTCTCGTCCTTCCCATTCCCTTGAGAGAGCATGTTTAAAAGCACTTTGCCTTGAGTGCAGGCAGGCTAATTCGCTTCCCCCTCAGAGAGGGCCTTTCCTTCCAACCTGAGCCCCTGACTCAATGGAACCTTGTCTTGAGGGTTTTCCTTTGAGAAGCAAGCAAAGGAATTGATGGAGTTGGGACTATCCTAAGCCCGAGGCAGAGAGAGGCCATTGTCAAAATGGCGGCCGTTTTGTGTTGCCTGCTGTTGGGGGTTTGAGGAATCCTCCAGAGACCTTGAGAACACTCTTCCACTTACGTCATCGGCCTCAGATAATGAGCTACTTCAGTGCCAAGTCAGAAATAGGTGAGGGAGGTGGTAACTGGGCCTGACTCAGACCTGTCTGGTGGTTCAGCTGTAGAATGGGAATGAAATGAGAGACTTGTGAGCTTTCTCAGGGAGCAAGATGGTGTGGAAAGGATGCCCAGCCGGGATGCAGCCTGGATCTCTGCCTTGACCCGGTGACACCCTGATCAGAGACGTGGGCTGTCAGTGAGGGAGAAGTCAGGCACGTGTCCTGCACTCCCCTGTGCCACCAGGACGCAGAATTGATGGTTGAGCTTAATCCCGAAGAGCTCCCCTGACCCGCCTGGGCATGGCCGTGGCCTTTTGCTGTCCCACCAGCAAGATCCTCCAGCTCAGGGCTCCCGGCATTTTCTCTGGCTGTTCCCCGTACCTGGAACATTCTCCCTCCTCTGCCCTGTCAATGGTCCCAGCTAAAATCCCATGTTCTTCAGGATGTCTTCCCCAGGAAGTCTTCACATTCACGCACCACAACTTATTCGGCCATTCTCCACTTGATGGGCATCCCCTAAGTTTCCAAATCTTTGCCACCGCAGAAGAGATGCTCTCTGTATTTTTGTACAACTTCGATTAGAGTTTGTTTTGTCCGAGACTAATCACTCCCTGCATCCATCCTCCCTCTGATTCCCCCTTCTTCTTCCCCCCGCCCTTTGCCTTTGAGTGTGAGGTAGCTGCCGGCCAGGTTGGGTCTGGAGTCAGGAAGATCTAAGTTCGAATCTGGCCTCAGACACTTCCTAGCTACGGCCACGGGCAAGTCACTCAACCTCTGTTTACCTCAGGTTCCTCAGTTGTGAGTTGTGGATTCTTAGGATCAAATGAAACAATATTTGTACCGCAGTAGGCATTGTATACATAGCAGCCGTAATTTCTATTACAATTACAAATGTATTTCTTTGCCCACCTTTGTGTGTGTCTGTGTAGCCTTCCCTCTTCTTACCAGTTCAGATGAGAGTTACTTTTGGGTGCTGCTTATTCTCCCCCACTGTCCTTTCTCCTTGTTTGTACAGACTTCTCCTTCCACGCCCTGATTAAGTAGAAGTTTCCCTAACCTTCCCTTCCCTTCCTTCCCGTCTCCTAACAGGGCATTCCCCCTTCCCTCTCTCTCCATTCTTCTTTTAAGATCATCAAGACATAGCCGAACCCCTCCCAGGCCTTGTCTAACTGAACCCCCCTCTAACCTCTGTTGATGTTGGGGTTCAGGAGGGACACATGGATTATGTCCCCATATTTGAACTCAGCCAGTTTATTCTCATTTAGTCACTTGTCGTTGTTCATTGTTTACTTTTTTTTTTCTTGTTTGTCTTTACTCCTGGGTTTGAAGTACAAAGATTCTCCTCAGCTCTGGTCTTTTCATCAGGGATGTTGGGAAGTCTTCTTTCTCTCATTAAAGGCCCATTTTTTCCGCTGTAGGATTAGACTCGGCTTTGCTGGGTAAGTTTTTCTTGGCTAAATATAAAACAAGGACTCCACAGGGTTTACCAGCAGAGTAGTTCATCCAGCTCTAAGAAGGTAGCATTTAACTCCATCCAAAGTAAAGTGGAAGTGAACCTTAGAGAGAGGCAGGATTCTTGGCTCAGTAAGAAGGCAGGTGAAATTCAGTTTTAGGCTGATAGTAACAATCCAAAGTGCTTTTATGATGCCCTGAAGGCTATTTATGAGCCAGAGACCTATGGTGCATCTCAGCTACTCAGTGCTGAGGGAGCCACATTGATTAGTGATAAGGACATGATCCTGAAGAGATGGGCTGTTCGGTGTTCCATAATCAATCAATGCAGAAGCCATTGACCATTTACCTCAGGTTGAAGTCAATCCTTCTCTAGCTGAATTTCCGACTGAAGAAAAGGTTTTGAGTGCCATTAGGCTCCTTTCATGGCAAAGCAGCTGGTGCTGATTCTATTTCAGCTGAAATTAGTAAGGCAGGAGGTTGGCTGCTGATACAGAAGTTGACTAAAATCTTCCAGGTTATATGGCAAGAGGAGGTTATCCCCCAGGCATTTAAGGATGCCTCTCTTGTCCATCTCTGTAAAGGTAAAGGAAATAGATTGTCCTGTGACAATAAGAAGGGCATCTTTCTCTTAGTCATTGCTGGCAAGATTCTTGCCAGGGTTCTCCTTAATGGGCTGGTCCTTCACTTGGAAGGTGGTCATCTACCTGAGAGCCAGTGTGGCTTCAGAAAGGGCTGAGGAACAGTCCACATGGTGTTTGCTGCTCAAGAACTCCAGGAGCAGAACAGAGATCTGTGTACAAGGTTCATTGATCTGAGCAAGGCCTTTGATACGTCAGTCCGGAGGGCTTGTGGAAGATCATGGCAAAATGTGGTTGCCCAGAGAAGATCGTTAGTGTTGTGCATTCTCAACTATAAAATGTGGATCCTAATAGCGCCTCCCTTCTGGGGTGTCATGAGGATCAAATGAAATAATATTTTTAAAGTGTTTAGCGCAATGCTTGGCACATAGTAAGTACTTATGTGGTAGCTGTTAATACTATTATCATTATAATTATTAAGCATATGCAAAAAAACTTTGAAGTGTGAGAAAGATGCAGTAAACATTTTGAAACATTTTATTATGAATTTTAAATATGATGAAGCATATTTAAGCATTCAAATGATTAATAAATTAATGTTTTGGTGAAAGAAATATATATGAATATGATTAATTTATTTTTAATAATTTTTCAGTTAATTAAATCAATGTAGAAAGCTGAGTAGATGGATCTTTTTTAAAAAAAACATTTTCATAGTTATACTTTATTTTAGCATTCATTTTGTAAAATTTTAAGTTCCAGATTCTTTCCCTCTCTCTAGTCCTTCCCCCACCCATTGAGAAGGAAAGCAATATTATATCAATTATACATGTGAAGTCATGAAAAATATATCCCCATGTAGCCATGTTGGAAAAACAAAAAAGAAAAATTAAGAAAAAGAAAAAAATGCTTCAGTCTGTACTCAGATTCCAGCAGTTCTCTCTGGAAGTAGATAGCAGTTTTTATCATGAGTCTTTTGAGATTGTTTGAATCATTGTATTGATCAGAGTAGATAAGAGTTTCACAGTTGATCATCATTACAGTATTGCTATTACAGTATATAATGTTTTCTTGGTTCTGCTCACTTCACTTTGTTTCAATTTATATAAGTCTTCTCAGGTTTCTTGATGTCTCCTGGAGTCATTAGCTTTGGCTTGCCAAATTCTTGTTTCTAAGGAATTCTTTTCTTCAGTGAGATTTTGTGCCACTTTCCATTTGACCTATTTTCTTCAGTATTGTGTGTGTGTGTGTGTGTTTTACCAAATGGTTAATTCTCTTCATAATTTTCTTGCTTCACTTTCATTTCTCTTTCCAGTTTTTTCCTCTACTACTCATTGATTTTTAAAATCAGGTTTTTTTTGCTCTTTCTTTGGGCTCTTCCAGGAATTCTTGTTGGGCTTATGTCTACTTTAGTTTTCTTTGAGGCTTTGCTTGTAGATGTATTCACATTGTTGTCTTCTTCTGGGTTTGTATCTTGATCTTCCTTGGCAGCATAATAGATTTTTATGGTTAGGTTCTTTTTTTAGTTGTTTGCTCCTTTTTTTAGCCTCTTTCTTGACTGAACTTTATGTAAAAGTTGGACTCTGCTCCCTTAGGGTAGGAAGCACAGTTTGCTGTGCTTCTAGGGACAAAATTCAGGCTTTTTTGTGCTTCTATTTTCAAAGCTAATTCTAAGGGTATGTTAAGTTTTTGGTGCTTTCAAGATGGTGTCATATGGGGAGAGGTGCGGTCACTGCTCTTCAGATCTGTGCTCTTGGTTTTACCCAGGAAGGGCCCTTGGTCACTTTCAGCCACAAGTGCTAGTGCTCCTCTCAGCCTTGGAACTGTGACCCAGAACTGCGTGTGGGCAGTAAAGAGGCCAGTCAGCACCAGCAGCACCCAGGACCATTAATGGGTCCCCTGGAATCTCTTTCTGATCCTCTTACTGTCTCTAGGCTGAGAGCTCTTAAAGCTGCTGCTGCAGCCGCTGTTGCAGCTGTCTCCAACAGCCCATCGCTGGTGCTACCGCTGCCAGTGCTCCAGACAGGCTTCCACTCCCATGTCATAGACCTTTCCTGTCCATCTCCTGGAAAAACGTCTCACCCCAGCCTTTTGTTGGCTCTACTGCTCCAGAATTTGATTTAAGACATTATTTTAGAGTTGTGTAAGGGAGGGGAATGTTGGTAGAGCTCAGCTGAGTGCCTTCTCTATTCCTCCACATTGGCTCCACCTGAATTGCTTTTTAAAAAAAGATACCCAATATCCCCAGTTGATAAATGGTCAAAGGATAGGAACAGACAGTTTTCAAAGGAAGAAATCAAAGTTGTATATAGTTATGTGAAAAAAAATGCTCTAAATCATTATTAATTAGAGCTATGCAAATTAAAACAACTTTGTGGTACCATTTTACAACTATCAGATTGGCTAAAATGATAGAAGGAGAAAATGACAGATGTTGGAAGGGATGTGGAAAACTTGGGACACTAATACACTGTTGGTGGAACTGTGAACTGGTCTGACGTTTTGGAGAGAAATCTGAAATAATGCCTAAAGAGTTATGAAATTGCCTATACCCTTTGACCCACCACTACCACTGTTAGGTCTGTTCTCCAAGGTGATTAGGGAAAAAGGAAAAGAACCTGTATGTTTTAAAATATTTATAGCAGCTCTTTTTATGATGGCAAAGAACTAGAAATTGAAACTCACCAACTGGAGAATGCCTGAAAAAATTGTGGTGTATGATCTTGATGGAATCCTACTATGCTATGAGAAATGATGAGCAGGATTATTTTAGAAAAACATAGAAAGACTTGCGTGAAATAATGGAGATTGAAATGAACAGAGCCAAGAGAACATTGTATACAGTAACAGCAATATTGTTTGAAGACTAAATGTGAATTACTAAGTTATTCTGAGCTATGTGAATGTTCAAATCAGCTACAAAGGATTTATGAAGGAAAATGCTTTCCACCTTCAGAAAGAACCGATATATGGAATTATGTATTATATGGTTTCACATATATGTCTGTGTCAAATATTGTCCTTCTCTAGTGCATGTTTGGGGAGGGGGTGGAGAGAAACAGAACTCAAATGTAACTAAAAAAATGTTACCCAATGAGTCAAACAATAGGTCAGTGAGTACCCCCTCAGCATGAGCATATCACTATGTCACTCCTCCACTGTATGTGCCCAAATGCTTTGGCTCTGGTTTTCAGTATCTGCCCATTCTTCTTTATCCTCATGGTGCTGTTGAGTGAATTGTCTCATACCCTAAATTCCCTTTCATGTTTGGATATTTTAGCCATATTTTTGTGTGAATGTGAGGAACACCATGAAGGTCAGTCTGACTCAGCCATAGGATGCAGAAAGGGAATTGTGAATTTATGATGGCAATGGAAGGATAGTTTGGGGGACCTTTAAATGTCAATGAGAGTTTCTATTTGGTCTCAGCAGTATTAGGGAGCCATGGAAACTTGAGGGTGGGAGAGTCAGTGACTCTGTTTTAGAAAAATTGCTTTGTCAGGTGTACGTAGGATGAATTAAAGCAGGGAGAGACTTGAAGGGGGGGTGCAATTAGCAGACCATTGTAATAATCAAGACATGAAGTGATAAGGGCCAGTAAGGCAGAAACAACATGATTTAACCGCTGCTTGGATAGGTGGAGTAAGAGAGATTGAGGATATTGGGTCTGTGAACCTGAATCACAAGAGGGGTGGTGGTGCCCATAATATAAACAGGGGAATTTGCTGGAGAAAAGTCTATCCACCCATGCACAGGGGTCAGGGGTCAGGCAGAGAATGACATCACTCTCACCTGAACTAGGGACAGGGGAGTCAAACACACACAAAATGAACAGGGGTGGGTTTGGGGTAAAAGATCCTGTAACGAGGTCTGTGATAAAGATCTCAGCTCGTCCAGGGCTCCTCCTCCAGTGTGACTCACTGTCCTGCCCACAGTGAGAGTCAGGGAGGGCGTCTAGTCTCTGGTCACAGTCCTGGAACACAGAACCCACTCCCAGAAAGGTTCCTACCAGCCAGAGTGATCCAGGGGTCAGCTGGTAAGTGTCCTGGGGTTGGGGGTGAGGGAGCTGGATTCTCCCCACACCTGTGTGCGGCTGCTGCTTTTGATACCTGGATACCTGCTGAGTTGTGACTGTCCCAAGGGATCTTCAAAAGATGGTGGAATCCAGGGAAAGTACTGATGGAGTATGAATGCAGATTGAAACATACTGTTTTCACCTTGTTTGTTTTTTCATGGTTTTTTTCCTTTTGTTCTGTTTCTTCTTTCACAACATGACTAATGTGGAAATATGTTTAACATGATTACACATGTATACCCTAGATCAGATTGCTTGCCTTCTTGGCAAGAGGGGGGAGAAAAATTTGAAATTCAAAATCTTTCCAAAAATTAATGTTGAAATTTGTCTTGACATGTAATCAAAAAAAAAAATAAAATGCTATTAAATAAAAAAAACAGAATTAAAAAAAAATATGGTATGGAGAAAGGACAATCATCTTCATTTTCAGAAAAGATAGAGCAGCATCTCCAGACTCCAGGTTGGTGAGCTTGATTTTGACTCCTGGAAAAGTTCTAGGACCTATTTTTAAAGAGTGGGTTAGTAACCAGCTAGAGAGAAAGTGGTGAAAATAACAGTAATGATAACAAGAGTAAAAGCGTGCATTTGTAAAGCCCTTCCAGGTTTACAAAGCATTTTACAAATGCCATCTCATTGGTTCCTCACAACAGTTCTGCATGGTGGGGATGGACTCTCTACAGGGAAGCTTAAGGGTCTTGGCAGGGATCAAACGGCCATTAAATGTTGGGGGCTGGTTTTGAATTCAGGTCTTCCTGACTCCAGACCCAGTGCTTCACCCACTGTGCTACCCAGCTGCCTGTTGATGAGAAGTATCCAAGATCCTGCCATATGATGCTGGGCTCCATTGATGTACTGCTTAATTTTGCTGACGTATTTCCCCTTGCCTACTCTTTTTATTCTTGCTATAAGAAGGGGGATACAATAGTCAGCTAGGGAGCACCACAGTATACAGAGTGTGGGGCCTGGAATCTGGGAGACATGAGTTCAAATCCAGCCTCACACACTTCCTGGGTGACCCTGGGCAAGTCACTTAACCTCTGCCTCAGTTTCCTCATTTATCAAATGCAGATGATGACAGCATTTACTTCCAAGGGTTGTTGTGAGGATCAAATCAGATGTTTGTAAAGTCTTTTGCAAACCTTAAAAAGCTGTAAAAATGCCAGTTACTACTACTCCAATAAATCCAAAAATTAAGGTTTTTTTAAGAAACAAAGATTTCAATGAAACTTTTTTTAATGGTTATTCTGATTCTAATTTTATTTCTTTTTTTTTTTGACAAGGTTACTAACCTAGTATATCAGGGAAATGCTAGAGATACTTTACCTGGATTTCCCCAAAGCACTTGATAAAATCTTTCATATTTTTTTCCTGTGAGAAAGATGGAAAGATGTGGTCGTTGTAGTTGTACAATTAGGTAGATATGGAAGTTTTTGAACCCTGGAACCGAAGAGTGGTCATTAAGTTGGAATTAAGTTGGCCATCTCTAAAGAAATGTCTCTTCAGAAAGAGCAAATATCTTTTTTTCAGATGTCTTCTCTTCACTGGAATGTTCCTGGTATCTATGCTGGGCATTCTGCTCATTAGCTTTAAAAAGAAATTTTCCAGGGATACTTCTTGGCTGAGCTCTCTAAGAATGTTAAAACATCATTGATGTCTTTTGTTTTTGTCTCACCTGTATTCCCCAATTTGGCCTGCTTTCCGTCCTTCTGCAGAATGTTACCTCTTATAGAAAAAAAAAAAAAAAACAAACCTAACCAGTCTCTGTGTAAGTGCTGTCAGTGTGTTTGGATGTGATTCACTTGGTTCTGATGATCCAGGCTCTCTGTTACCCCTCCCTAGTGGTTTCAGTGCCTCTATATCAATGTTCTGTGTTTTGCCGATAAATCATCATTCTCCTTGATGGAACAGAGTCTCACACTTGAAATGTCAAACAGTTCTCTTTTTCCTTGATCAGATTAAAGTGAACATTGACTTTTTGGTTTCCTTCAGGGTCCCTTTGTCCGGAGCAGCGACGTGACACCGAGGATCCAGCTGTGTGTCAGAGCACTCACCTGACGGTATCCTCTCAGGAGAGACTGCAGGAGGTTGGTGTAGGGGATGGCAAAGTGCTCAGGGAAGCTGGGAGTTTCAGTTTAGGGGAATGAAGAGAAATGGGTCAGATCAGGATTGGGTCAAATTCCTCCCATGAAATACTTGTGATAAGGTGAATATCTCTGAATTCAGTACATTTGGGAGAAGTTGCAGTCTGGGGTCAGTCATTGTAGATATGACATACTTGGCCAGAGCTGCAAATAGTTTTTAGCTGTAATAGAATGTCCTTAGATGAGATACTTTGTAAGGCCAACAAATATGGAAATCCCTTCACTTAACACCCAGCCCATAATGCATTTCATAGGCTTATGGACTAGAGAAAGCCTTAAGTAAAAAGAGCATTTCTTTCTATTAGAGAATACATACTGGAAGAGGAACTCTATGAGTGATGCTGGAAAACCTTCATTAATAATTCCTGCTTTCTTTTACAGGAAATGATTCATACTGGTGAGGATCACTGTAAATTTAAAGACAGTGAAAATGCCTTTAGTCATTTGGGAAACCCTAATGATTATCAAACAATTCATACTCAGAAGAAGCTCCATCTTTTTAATGAATCAGGGAAAGCGTTTCTTCTACATGAGAAAGCACATGTTGGGAAAGAACCCTTTAATTCTAACGAATGTGACAAAGCCTTTCATTGGGAATGTAAACTTGGTGCACATCACAGAATTTATACTGAACACAAACTCTTTGAATGTAGTGAATGTGGGAAAAACTTTAGCCAAAGGTCATCCCTTATTTCACATCAGAGAATTCACACTGGCAATAAACCCTTTGAGTGTAATGAATGTGGGAAGGCCTTCTACAACAAATCTCAACTTACTGTTCATCAGAGAATTCATACAGGAGAGAAACCCTTTGAGTGTAAGGAATGTGGGAAGAACTTTAGCCTGAAGTCATCACTTATTTCCCATCAGAGAATCCATACTGGAGAAAAACCCTTTGAATGTAATGAATGTGGGAAAAACTTTAGCCAGAGATCATCCCTAATTTCCCATCAGAGAATCCATACTGGAGAAAAGCCCTTTGAGTGTAATGAATGTGGGAAAAACTTTAGCCAAAGATCATCACTCACTTCTCATCTGAGCATTCATACTGGAAAAAAAGCCTTCGCTTGCAGTGAATGTGGGAGGGCCTTCTATGACAAATCTCAGCTCATTTTACACCAGAGAATTCACACTGGAGAGAAAACTTTTTTGTGTAATGAATGTGGAAAAGCCTTCTACAGAAGATCTCAACTTACTGAACACCAGAGAATCCATACTGGTGAGAAACCCTTTGAGTGTATTGAATGTGGAAAAAATTTCACTGTGAGGTCATCACTTATTCAGCACCAGAGAATTCATACCGGAGAGAAACCCTTTGAGTGTACTGAATGTGGGAAAGCCTTCTACAACAAATCTCACTTTACTGAACATCAGAGGATTCATACTGGAGAGAAGCCCTTTGAGTGTGCAGAATGTGGGAAAAACTTCAGCCTGAGGTCATCCCTTATTTCACATCAGAGAATTCATACTGGAGAGAAACCCTTTGAGTGTGCAGAATGTGGGAAAACCTTCAACCAGAGGTCATCACTTATTAAACACCAGAGAACCCATACTGGGGAGAAACCCTTTGAATGTACTGATTGTTGGAAAAACTTCAGCTGGAAGTCATCCCTTATTTCACATCAGAGAATTCATACAGGAGAGAAACCCTTTGAGTGTAATGATTGTGGGAAGGCCTACTACAACAGATCTCAGCTTACTGTACATCAGAGAACTCATACTAGCAGGAAATCTTTTGAGTGTACAGAATGTGGGAAAAACTTCAGTGAGAGGTCATCATTTATTAAACATCAGAAAATTCATACAGGAGAGAAACATTTTGAGTACAATAAATTTGGGAACTCTATCATTTATTGCACATCAGATAATTCATTCTGGACGGGTACCCTTTGAGGGTAATTAATGGGAAATATTTCACTATAAATTTCAGCTTAATGAACATCAGAAAATTCAGGAAAGTGTATTGGAGAGAGATCCACTAGATATAATTATGGAAAGACTTTACCTGAAAGGACCGATTAACTGACCATCAGAATTCATATTTGAGAGAAACTCTTTGAGTGTTATGAATTTGGAAAACTTTAGCCAGAGGTCATCACTTATCAAATATGAGAATTTATACGGGGGAGAATGCCAAGAAGGCAACTAGGTGGTCCAGTGGAGTGTTCTGTCCTTAGAATCAGGAAGACCTGAATTTAAATTTTGTCTCAAAGATTTCCTAACTGTGTGACACTGTGAAAATTACTTAACCTCTCTTAGCCTCAGTTTTCTCATCTATAAAATGGAGGATTTGGACAATTCTAAATCTGTGATCCTGTGAGAAAATTCTATTTATGCAATGAATGTAGGAAAGCTTTTCTACCACAAAGAAAACTTACAAAACAGAAGTCATGCTAGAGGTTAAGCCTTTGACCAGAATGAATATGAGAGGGCCTTCAGATATGCTTTATGCTCGACTATATTAGAGAGCTCATATTTGAGGGAAAAAATACATTAATGCAATGAATATGGAATCTTCAGCTAGAAAGGACACCTTGCCGATAAACTCCATATATTCAATTAAATATGAGAAAGCCTTTAGCACTAGTTGAAACCTTTCAGAGAAAGGGTCAGAGAATTAATACAGAATAAAAAGATTATGCAATCAAAAGACAACCCACTTTATTGTAATGTAGAAGATGTCAGTGAATGGCTTTATTTCATACCTCGTTATGTGCAGTAGCAGATGTAGCCGACAGAAAACACCTAAACATGCTGAGCTCACAGCTGGTCAGCCCCCGCTTGGCCTTTATGTTTCAGGGGAGAGGATGCAAAGACTTTCAAATCCATTCCAAGGGGCCCTCCATCTTTTGGTTGGCTTTGGAGAACTGAGGGATGGAAAGGCTACCCATAGGGATCAGTCATGACTGCCCATTTTCACTTGAAATAGACCCACAGGCCAAAGGGACATTACACATAGCAGAAATGGATGATGGAATTCCCCCCTTCTCTTTGCCACCACAGTTCAATAACCATGGCAGTATAATGTAGTGAATAGTGTCAGGAAGTCAGGAAGACCTAGATTCAAATCCTGCCACAGAAACTTGTGAGTTGTGCGACTGTATGAAAGTTACTTCCTGTCTCTTAGCCCAAGCAAGCGAGAGGCCTGAACTCAATGACTTCTTCCATACCTTCTGTCTTGAAATCTATGATGTTCATGGATTCATCCTGGAGGTGAACTATAGAGGTCTGATAATGCCGGGAAGACATCACAGCACCCTGCCGTTTGTTCAGTGCTGGAAAGTCAAGGATGCTGAGTTGTGACTAGCCATAGAGAAAAGTATCTGCCTCTTCCTTTGGGCCTCCTGTTGACTGTGTCTACATAGCAGTAGAGTTGCACAAGTCAGTGCTCCTGGTGTGATCTCTGCAGAATCAATAGCACTTAAACTACTATTTTAAAAAGTCTTGGTTTTTAAAAATAAGTTGAAGCATTCAGATATATGTATATAAGTGCATTCACACTTTACAATAAGTTTTACTGATGCCTTCTGTCTTTACATTATAGTCATTTCTGGACAGAGCTCTTTTGCCACTCCACAGCCTTCTTATAAAAGTCTGACATGAGAATTTGATAAGGATCTGACAACGCTATAGCAGTGTGAGAAATTCTGCAACAGGGAAGTTATCAAAATTTGTGAATGGGCAGTTTTCAAAAGGAGAGAAACAATATATCAACAATCACATGAAAAGATGTTCAATATCTCTGCTACTTGAAAGAATTCAAATGAAAACATTAGATTTCCTAATAGTGTCAAACTGAGAAACTGATCTCTGCCAGTCTGCATATTGACTCAGAGAACCACAGATTAGCATTATCTCTGTTGTATTGTATTTTTATTTATTTTGTTAAACATTTCCCAATTACATTTTAATATGGTTCTCCATACTTCTGGGCTGTTTGATGCTCTCCCACCAGAAGGCAAGTTTGACAAGTTTGCCCTCCCACATCCATGAAATTGGCAAAAGATATTGAAAAGTGATGAAATTAAGGAGTGGTATGACTGTGGCAAAACAGGCATGCTGTTAACACAGCTTATAGAGTTATGAATTGTTTAAATGACAATATTACCAAAAAAATTCTTTGTAATAAAACCACTGGAATGTTTTCTGCTTATGTAGTTTAAGTGATTTTCTATTTTTTCTTTTAACATTATTTTTGAAATCTGTTGAGTTTCTATCCCTTTCATTGACAAAAGGAAAACTGTAGGTCTTTAATGGTTCTTTGCCCTGTTATATTAGAAGAGTAGGCCTGTTGGCTGCTGATGGCCAAGCTGTTTAGTGTTGGAGCCCCTGTGGCAATGCTCCTGTACTCACTAACCAAAGTGATTTTCCTGAAGCACAGGTCTGATAGCATTATCACCCCTCCCCAATGGATTAGCTCCATTCGCTGTTGCCTCTTGCCTCCAGCATCAAATAGAAAGTTTCTTGGTACTTAAATCCCTTCCTGACCTGACCCCCTTCCCATTTTCTTACAGTTTGCTCTCCTCCCCACTCTCTAGGGTCCAGCTACACTGGTCTCATTGCTGTTTCTCTTCCATTTCTGTACTCCGTCTTTATATTGCTTCTTTGCCATGCTTGGGATACTCTCTCCAAAATCTCCTTCGCTTCTTTCAGTATTCAATTCAAATCACCCTGGGCTATCTCCAATCATCCTGATCTGTATCTGGCCACTGGACCCAGATGGCCCCAGAAGAGAAAGTGAGGCTGGTGAGTTTGCACAGCCCTCCTTCACTTCAGTCCAATTCACTCGCAAGTCATGGCATCACCTCCCTGATGTCAAGGCCCTCCTTGAGAACGAAGGGCAAACAGCAATCCAACCATCTGCAGGAAGACTTTCCTATTGCCAGTGCCTTCTCTCTAATTAGAATTATGAGCTCCTTGGGGACAGTGATTTTTTTTCTTTGTATTCCAAGTACTTGGCACAGTGCCTACCACACAGTAAATGGTTAATAAATGCTTTTTGGATCACGGGTTGCCATGACTTGTGCTTATGCCAATTTTTTTTTTGTTTGCAAGTGTATATAATTTTTCTTCCCATTCTTTGGTCTTACACTCGTAATACAGCTGAGAAAACTCTTCTCCTGGCTTCAAAAGTATGATTTCATAGATGTGTTCACCTGGATCCAAAAGGCCTTATACACCTGGATCACAAATAAGATGTGCACATCCCCTTGGTAGAGGCAGCTAGGGGACGCCACAATGCGCAGAGTGCTGGGCCTGGAGAAAAGAAGACGAGTTCAAATCTGGCCTCATACTGCCTAGCTGTATGATCCTGGGCAAGTCACTTAACTGTTGCTTCAGTTTCCTCATCTGTAAAATGGGAATTATGATAGCCTCTACCTCTCTGAGTTGTTGGGAAGATTAGATTAAAGGATTTTTGTAAAATGCTTACCCCAGTCCCCGTCACGTAGTAGACATTTAATAAATGTTTATATTCTTCTGTAAGGTCCAGAATTCTCCCACCAAGGGAATCCTGTACTTCCCTCCCAAACAGTGGAGCAAGTTTGGCCAAAGGAGGGGCCAAGGAGCCCCAGATTGATTGTAGGTAGTAGTTTAATCAATTGGGTTACTTACATTGGGGCAGTATGATGGATCCCTGCCAGGAGAATAACAATCTTCGGTCTGGGATGGCAGCCACACCAATGGTGGATCTCTGCAAAGACCCCCAAAAATCTCTGTGGTAATTATAGAAATCAGACAAAGGGAGGAGGAGCCATAGGATGCTTCACTGTGGATTGGTGTGTATTTTGGGGTTTTCTGCTTAGTTAATGTTTTGGCTAATATTTTAGTTTATAGTTAGTATTGTACCCAGTTCTCAGACATCCAGGTGTTTACCCAGAACTGCTAGGTAAATGCCCAGACACTCAAAGTTAGGTACTGGCCATGTACCAGTCATGTACCAGTCACAATATCTAAATTATGATTTTGTATCTAAGTTACGATTTTTTAATAGGTCATCATGTCCAGGCTTCTACCTTTCACAGAATTTAAGTTAATGGCTTTCACTTCTTACTGTATTTTGGCTTTTCCCCGATAGAGACCCCACACCTTCTTTCTTTCCTAAGATGCTTTGTATAATGATAGAAGAAATGAAAATTCAAATCCTATGGCCCTTATCCCATTTAATCCACTTTACACTTAGAGATCCTAAGCTGTAGTTCTGGGAGTGGAAAAAAGCAACATTTTGCTAGTCAGTACCCTAGGATTCTAAGGAATCAAGGGAAACTAACCTACAGAAGACTCAGCCTTTCCTATTTTAATAATTAAAAGTGGGAAAACTAAGAAGCTATCTTTAAAACTGTTACCACCCTCACCTATAACTCCCATGAATTGGTTTGATTGCAATCTTAGAGATTTGTAGCACTCTTGTCTCTAACCCTCCTGAGGCTTGAGCTGGGTGGAAAGATTTCCAAAAATGTGATTTTCATATGTACATTTTTATATAAGGGTTTTCTCCTTTTCTCCTCCCTAGCATGGATACTGATTTACCACAGAATCACTTGTTTAGAGAGACATTAACTTCAAATTAGGAATTAAAATGCTGAGGAGGCTCAGATCAATTATTTTGGTTTTGAGGGGGAAAATCTTAAAAACCTAGGCAAGTAACACTGATTCAGTGGCCCACTATTTGCCTAATCCAAAGAAACTACTTATAGAAGGACTCGGGATTTGACAAGAACTGCTAGGAAAACTAGAAAGCATTTTGGCAGACAATAAGATTCAGAACGGTATCCTCTGCCATATAATATACTAAGTTCCAAATAGATACATAATATAAATGTCAAATCAGTTTTTTAAGAATGGAAGGAGTAACTTTTTACATTTATGGCTGGGGAAGAATTAACCAAACAAGAAATAAAGGAGATTGTGGGGGGGAAAAAGAACTTTTACTTCATAAATATGCTTGCAAATCAGTATATTATTTATCTCTATGCCATATTAAATATTTATGGGGAATTAATACAAATATCTAATAAAAATATTCCTTAATATATAATGGTGAAAGTATATTTTTGAATCAAAAGTTATGAACAATGCATTTAGATTTAATATAAGAACAGATTGCCTGACAATTAGAATTAGCCAAAAGCGAAATGGGATGCCTTGGAAGATGGTGACTTCCCTACACCTGTCTTCACTCCAAAGTTGGGTGACAACTTTTATATGTTGTTAAGGGTGTGTGTGTGTGTGTGTGTGTGCGTGTGTTCTGTTAGGAGTTGGATTAGATGATGTCTGGTGTCCCTTCTAAATTTGATTCTGTTACTACAATATGTACTCTCTTAAGTAGGCAGATGCTATGACCAATAAATATCAGAATTAGAATTGAGATTAGTTGAAATATAGCTTCAGTTTTGCTCTCATAAAGCTTTCTTTCTTCTTGGGGAAATCATATGCATTCAGATAAACATATACAAAGTAATTAGGGGGGTGCTTCAGTAATAGCTGAAGGATTCAGGATAGTCCTCTTGTAGGAGGCAGGACTTGGGCTTAGCCTTTAAAGAAGTTACAAGTTCCAAAAGGCTGATATGAAATTCTCTAGAGCATACCCAGGAGTGTGCTGGAGCCAGCTGTCACTGGCTTGGGAGAGATGATTGTTGAAGTTTTCACTGTGAGCATTTATGTCTCAGAAATCAGCAATTTGTACAAATCAGGACTTGATTTATTGTTTTGTTGATTTTGTAGACTTAAGAATGGGTTAAAAGATGAAACTTAAAAGCATGTGAACATATTTATTTTGTTTTTCAGAGAGCCTGGTTGTTAAACTTTTACCAGCACACCCCTATATTACTCTATAAACACTGCTTGCACTCAGCAGGAATGCGATAGAAAGCTCAGGGAATGAAGTCATCACCAGGCTGGAGACCCGGTGAGTAACAAGGAGGAAGAGGAGGGTAACTAGCACTTTAAGGTTGGCAAAGTGCTTTACACCCATCAACTTATTTAAGCCTCACAACACCCCTGGGTATGCTTAGAAGGGGGACAGCCTTTACAAAGGCATAGGGATGTAAGATGGAATGGTCTAGAAGGGGCAAAGAAAGTGGGCCAATTTGGCTGGAATAACTGTGTAGCAGGAATGAGGCAGGGGCGTGGAAAGATGGCGGCTGTGCTAGAACTTTGAGAAACCCGGATGACAGAATCAAGGAAAACTTCAAATACGGTCAGATCTGCTAGAACACTTGTTCTGAAAACATTATTTGCCCCAATGCAATTGATATAATGGTGAATAATTTGAGCACAATATTAATTTCATGTTTGCTTTGGCACATTTTTTGTCTGACTGCACAACCTGAACCAAGCCTTGTAGAAATACACAAAACACACATATGCACATACTTCAAACATCTACTTCAGTTTGCC
>NW_020954646.1:236536-282176 GCF_900497805.2 Vombatus ursinus | reverse complement strand
AAGCAGTATATGTAAAATGAAAGCTTTAAGTATTGAATAGAAGATTGAAATAAAACATTTTGAAAAAAATGAGGATGTGTGATATCTCTCAAGCAACGGTCATGAAGGAATTATGGACCATAAGAGACAATATCACAAAAATAAAAGAAATGTCCATGGCTGGAAATATTGTGTCCCTAACTCCATTTCCTCCATGAGCACTGTGTTTTTTTATTGTGCTGTTTTATATAGCATGGTGATTTAGTAGCAGAACTGACTGAGAGATGCCCAAAGGTTAAGCCATGAAGAAGAGAGCAATCTCCTAATTAAATAATTAATTGAATCCTCATAGAACAAGAAATATCTGAGCCACAAGGACTATAAGAATACCTGGAAGAAATGAAATGAGATACAAAGTGGAATAGCTAAGGAGAAAAGAATGGCAAAAAAAATATTAACAGCTGAGAATCTGTAGTGGGAATACTAACATAAGAACTGAATACCCTGGAAATTAGAATGAACCAAACACAAACAAATAACCCAGTGATTCAATAAGAAATATTAGAACAAAATTGAAAAATTTAAAAAAATAAAATGTGAGAAATATAAAATCGAAAGCAACTTACTTGGAAAACAGATTAAAGAGAGATAAATTAATAATTATTAGATTATTTAAAAATCATGACAAAAAAAAATCCTGGATACCATATTTCAAGAAATTATAAATGAAAATTGCCCAGAACTCTTAGAACCATATGAAAAAGTGAAAATAGAAAGAATCCACTGGTCACCTTCTGAAAGAAACCCCAAAAAGAAAACTCTCAGGAATGTCATGGAGAAACCAGGACTTCCAGGTCAAAGAAAAAAAAAACTGTAAGTACTCCAAAAGAAAGTTCCAATACCAAGGAGCCAGAGTAAGATTTGGCAGCTGCCACCTTAAAGGTGAGGAGGAGAGCTTGGTTTAACACTGGAAAGTAGTCTGGCAGAAATAGGCACTTACTAATGATAAATTCAAAGAGGGTGTGTGACTTATATAAACAGTGATAATCATAAGCAAATTAGTGTAGCCTGGAAGAAACTACCTGTCAGATCTCTGGGTAGAGAAAAAGCCCATGACCAAACAAGAGATAAAGGTTGATGAGAGATAAAATGGGTAATTTTGAATACATGAAATTATGAAGGGTTTATACAAACCAAAATAATGCAGCCAAAGGTAGAAGAAAATTAGGAAATGAAGAAAAATTTTTTATTTTAGTAAACTTTCTCAGATGAAGGCCTCATTTCTCACATATGTAGAGAACTGAGCCAAAACCCCACAGTTTAAGAAGTGCTGCTGTAGAAGTGAAGCAAAAAAGCAATGACATTAAAAGGAAACATGAGTTCCATATGGACATATTGATCTAGAAGACAGGGCAAAAAGAAACAATTTAAAGATTATAGGTCTCCCAGACAAATTTAACAAGTCAAAAAATCTGAACACCACAATACAAGAAATAATAAAAGAAAACTTCCCAGCACTTTTGTCAATTGAAAGTGTCCATTGAAAGAATCCACAGACCACATTTTTTTTTCTTTTTATTGAGGCAATCAGGTTTAAGTGTCTTGCCCAGGGTCACACAGCTAATAAGTGCCAAGTGTCTGAGGTCAAATTTGAACTCAGGTCCTCCTGACTCCAAGACTCTATCCACTGTGCCACCTAGCTGCCCCTACACAAACCACTTTTTTTTTTAAGGCGATTGGGGTTAAGTGACTTGCCCAGGGTCACACAGCTAGTAAGTGTCAAGTGTTTGGTCTGAGGCTGAATTTGAACTCAAGTCCTCCTGACTTCAGGGCCAGTGCTCTATCCACTCTGCCACCTACCTGCCCCCCACAGACCACTTCTTAAGAAAAAGAATGCTGCAAACATCAAGACACATAGTGGTTAGACTTATTAGTTTCAATGACAAAAAACAAATTCTTCAAGAAACCAGGAGAAAGACCTTCAAATATAAAGGAAAAGAAATCTGAATAACACAAGACTATTCTCCCTTTGACCCAGCCATACCACTTCTATGTAGGATAATTTAGAAATGCATTTGACTGAATTAACATATCTAACTGATAATAACTTTTGTTTCATGTTTTAAATACATGACATTGTGTATGTTTTTGTAATTGTAGTTTAGTCGGTTCAGTTGTGTACAACTCTTTGTGACACATTTGGGATTTTCTTGGCATGGATCTGGAGAAGTTTGCTATTTCCTTCTCCAGCTCATTTTATAGACGAGAAAACAAAGGCAAATAGGGTTAAATGACTTGCCCAGGGTGACACAGCTAGTGTCTGAGGCTGTATTTGAACTCAGGTTTTCCTGACTAGTCCTAGTGCTTTGTCTTGTAGACCCCCAGAATTACTTCGGAAAAAAAAAAAAGTATCTAGCAGGAATGAAAGTCTCTTTTGGAGAAGGGAGGGATGAAGGTGGGGCTACAGATGTGTGTTCTGCCTCCCTTTTAGCCACACGCAACTACAGCCCTCATCGCTCCCTCTATCCACCATATCCTTACATGTGGGTGCTCTGTCTATAGGAATATAATTTTTGGTTGCTTATAGTTTGTAAGATATTTGGGGATTTGAGATTATATATTTTTTTTCTAAAAGCTGGGACAATTTACTTTTTGTCCTATGCGGCTTTTCATTTTTTATTTCTTGAAATATAGCTCTGAAAAAAAAAACCAGACATCAAAAAAGGGGAGGGTTTAAAGGAGTCCAATGATTCTCTGGACCAGCCTATTGTGTTTCAAATAGAGCTACTTGACTATGCCTTCAAATCCAAATCACTGTGGCTTTCACTGAATGGCTAATATTAGCCTCACAGCTCAGCTCTCTATGGCTCATTATTTAGGTTTTGATGGCACAGAATGAGTGTAAATAGCAATTGTTTTCTGTTCAAACCAGAAACTTTGTGGATGTTCCCCTCCCAGATTGATATTTTTATGATGGGAAATTAGGTCCTTTTTTGTCTCAGTTTTTACCTAGCCTAGTCATTGAATGGGTATTGCCTCAGACAAACTGGGGCCAGGGAAAGGTAATTTAGAAAAGCCAAAGTCAGGGGTGGGAAACCTGTAACCTCAAGGCCACATGTGACCCTCTAAGTCCTCTAGTTGTGGCCTTTTGACTGAATCCAAACTTCACAGAACAAATTCCCTTAATAAAAGGACTTGTTCTGTAAAACTTGAATTCAGTCAAAAGGTCACACTCAATGACCTAGAAGGCCACATGTGGCCTCAAGGCTGCAGTTTCCACACCCCTGTCCTAGAGGTTCAGCCTAGGGTTGGAGTTGTACCATGTTGTCCATTGGGCAGAAATGTGTAGAAGGTCCTGCTCATATCCTTTGACCATTTATCAACTGGGGAACATATAAATTTGGCTGAGTTCTCACAGTTCTCTGAGACCTTCATCTGAGAAAGTTTACTAAAGTAAAATTTTTTTCTTCATTTCCTAATTTTCTTCTAATTTTGGCTTCATTGTTTTGGTTTGTATAAACCCTTTTTAATTTCATGCAGTTCTTTTATGTGAGATAATTTACCCCATTTTACCTCTCCCCTATCCCAGTGCAACTCTTTTTTTAACCTCTTAATTTTATTTTTTCTAGATATCATCCCATCATAGTTAACTTAATGCCATGCCCTCTGTCTATGTATACTCCTTCTAATTGACCTAATAATGATAAAGTTCTTAGGAGTTACAACTATTATATTCCCATGTAGCAATGTAAACAGATTAACTTTATTGGATCCCTTATGAGTTCTCTTTCCTGTTTACCTTTTTATGTTTCTCTAGAGTCTCCTATTTGAAAGTCATTTTTTTTTTTTAAATTGGGCTCTGGTCTATTCATCAGAAATGCTTTAAAGTCCTCTATTTCATTGAATGTCCATTCCTCATCCCCACCCCAAAGGATCATGCTCAGTTTGACTGGGAAAGTGGTTCTTAATTGTAAACCTAGCTCCTTTGCTGTCTGAAATATCATGTTCCAAGCCCTCTGATCCTTAACATAGAAGCAGCTAAATCTTGTGTGATCCTCACTGTGGCCTCATAATATTTGAATTGTTTCTGACTGCTTGCAGTATTTTTTTCCTTGACTTGGGAGCTCTGGAATTTGGCTATAATATTTCTATAAGTTTTCATTTGGGGATTTCTTTCAGGAGAGGATTGGTGAGTTCTCTCAATTTCTACTTTATTCTATGGATCTAAGATATCCAGAGCAGTTTTCCTTGATAATTTCTTGAAAGATGCTGTCCAGGCCTTTTTTAAAAATCTTAACTTTCAGGTAGTCCAATAATTCTCAAATTACCTCTTCTTATTTTCCAGTTCAGTTGTTTTTCCATCAAGATGTCTCACATTTTCTTCCAGTTTTTCATTCTTTGGACTTTGTTTTGTTGTTTCTTGATGTCTCATGGCGTCATTAGCTTTCACTTCCCCAATTTTAATTTTTAAGGAATTATTTTCTTCAGTGAACTTTTGTACATGAATTCCCATTTGACCCATTGTGATTTTTTTAGTTCTTTTCAGTGAATTTTTTGTACATCATTTTCAATTTGGCCAGTTCAGCTTTTTAAGGAGTTCTTCTCTATGTAGATTTTTGTGTCTCTTTTAACATTTGGTCTATTCTGGTTTTTAAGGTGTAATTTTCTTCAGTATTTTTTGTGCCTCTTTTACCAAGCTGTTTATTCTTTATTCATGATTTCCTTGCATCATTCTCATTTCCTTCTTCAATTTTCCCTCTACTTCTCTTACTTGAGATTTAATTTTTTTTGAGCTCTTTCAGGAATTCTATTTGGGCCTGAGATCAATTCACATTTCTCCTTGAGGTTTTGGATGTAGCAGTTTGGGCTATGTTGTCTTCTTCTGAGTTTTAATCTTTCCTGTCACCACAGTAACTTTCAATGGTAGCGTTCTCTGTTTGTTGTTTATTTATTTTCCTAGTCTATTTCTTGACTTTTAATTTCATGTTAAAGTTGGTCTCTGCTCCTTGGGTGGAGGGGGCACTGTCACAAGCTTCAGGTTTTTCATGCTGCTGGTTTTTTTGTTGTTTGTTTGTTTGTTTTTAAGGCAATTGGGGTTAAGTGACTTGCCCAGGGTCACACAGCTAGTAAGTGTCAAGTGTTTGTTCTGAGGCCAGATTTGAACTCAGGTCCTCCTGACTTCAGGGCTGGTGCTCTATCCTCTACGCCATCTAGCTGCCCCCATGCTGCTGTTTTAAGAACTGGTTCTGAGAGGTGCATAAGTTTTCAGTTCTTTCAATATGGTACAATTCAAGCAGAGGTATTTAGTAATCTACTGGCCTGTATTCTGGTCTGTAAGTGACCACAAACACTCTTTTCAGCCCTGAAACAGTGACCAGGGTCCCCACTCCCCTACAGCTGCAGTCACTAGTGTGCTATTGCTGTCTCTCACCCTGGGACAGCAACCCTGGAAAATGCAACAATCTTGCACCCACTGGCAGCAAAGGGTACCTTTTTGATCAGGTGTCTAACATGCTTCCCACATGTGAGTTGAGAGCTTCTGAAGTCACTGCTGGCCTGCTGATTCACGTGCCCTTGAGGCTTGCAGTTGGCTTGCTGGGGCATAGCCTGCAATGGAGTGAACTCCACTTTCACCCCGGTGAGACAGATCTTTCTTACCAATCTTCTAAGTTGTTGTGGACTGGCAAATTGTTTCACCACATCCTTTTGTTGGTGATGCCGCTCAAGAATTTGTTTTGAAGCATTATTTTAAAGTTGTTTGGAGGGGAATTTGGAAGAGATCAGGTGAGGTCTGCCTTTCCTGTGCCATCTTGGCTCCACCCCTTAGTATATACATTCTGCAGATGGGAAAAATGAGGCAGTAATAGGTAAAATGATTTGTCTACAGTAACACATCTGGTAAATGTCAGAAACTGAATTTAAACTCAGGTCTTTGGCACCAGAAGTAGCATTTTATCCGCTGTGCCAACTTCCAGCCAAAAGAAATCATTACAGAAATAAATGTCAAACAGTTACCAAAATATTTATGCCAAAATTGTGTCAACAAAGAACAGGAAACAAATGAGTATTTTAATAAAGTGGGAAAGCCTGATGAAGTTACAGTATACAAATGCTATGGAATATTATTGAGATGTACTGAAAAAAATAATAGTCTTTCAGAGAAAAATTCATTACATTTATAGGACTTTATGCACAGTATGAAATTTGGAATGTCTACATCTGTGCTCAAGCAAAAGGTTTACTTATTAATTAGATTCATAAGTTTTATCTCCAGCATAATTTCTCCAATGTCAAGTATGACCTCCATGTCAAGGCTTTCCCACAATCACTGCTTTTATGAGCCTTATTTCCAGCGTGAATATTCTGATATTTAGGGACTTCCCTCTTCCATCAAAAGGCATGTCCCCAATTAGCGCAGTAATAAAGTTTCTCCCCACTATGAATCCTCTGATATAAAGAGATGATCTCTTACTGAAGGTTTTCTCACATTGAGTTCATATCAAGCTTGTCCCCAGAATGAATTTTCTGATATCTACTCTACTCTCACCCAAGTGAGACAGCTCTTTCCTGCCAACTTTCTACATTGTCATAGGCTGCAAAATTGTTTCACCACATCTTCATTTGAATGCTTTCTCTCATTCATTACAGTGATAAGATTTATATCTAGTATGAATTCTCACATGGGCAATCAGGGATGACTGTTCCTGATAGGTTTTACCACATTGATTACATTCATAAGGGTTTTCTCTAGTGTGGAGTCTCTTATGTTGAGCAAGCCAGGAGCTCTCTCTGGAACTCTTTCCACATTGGTTACATTTATAAAGTTTCTTTCCAGTATGGATTTTCTGATGTTCAACAAGATTGGATTTGTTTGCAAAAGTCTTTCCACATTGATTACATTCATAAGGTTTCTCACCAGAGTGGATTTTCTGATGTTTAGCAAAATTGGCCCTTTGTGTGAAAACCTTTCCACACTGATTACATTCATAAGGTTTCTCTCCAGTGTGGATTCTCTGATGTGCAGCAAGACTAGAGCTCAGTCTGAAAGCCTTTCCGCATTGATTACATTCATAAGGTTTCTCTCCAGTGTGGATTCTCTTGTGTGCAGATGCACTGGAGCTGTGTCTGAAAGCCTTTCCACATTGATTACATTCATAAGGTTTCTCTCCAGTGTGGATTCTCTTATGTTCAGCAAGATCAGAGATCTCTCTGAAATTTTTTCCACATTGATTACATTCATAAGGTTTCTTGCCAGTGTGGATTCTCTTATGATTAACAAGACTAGAGTGGTGTCTAAAAGTCTTTCCACATTGATTACATTCATAAGGTTTCTCTCCAGTGTGGATTCTCTGATGTTTAGCAAAACTGGAGTTGTGTCTAAAACTCTTTCCACACTGATTACATTTATAAGGTTTCTCTCCAGTGTGGATTCTCTGATGTCCAGCAAGATTAGATGAGTTAGTGAAAGTCTTTCCACATTGCTTACATTCATAAGGTTTCTCTCCAGTGTGGATTCTCTGATGTTTAGTAAAAGTGGCCTTCTGTGTGAAAACTTTTCCACATTGATTACATTCATAACAGTTCTCTCCAGTGTGGCTTCTCTGATGTACAGTAAGATTGGAGCTGTGTCTGAAAGTCTTTCCACACTGATTACATTTATAAGGTTTCTCTCCAGTGTGGATTCTCTTATGCTGAGCAAGATTGGAGTTCTTTCTGAAAGCCTTTCCACACTGACTACATTCATAAGGTTTCTCTCCAGAGTGGATTCTCTGATGTTTAGTAAAAGTGGCCCTCTGTGTGAAAACCTTTACACATTGATCACATTCATAAGATTTCTCACCAGTGTGGAGTTTCTGATGATTAGTAAGATTGGAACTGCGTCTGAAAGTCTTTTCACATTGATTACATTTATAAGGTTCTTTTCCAGTGTGAATTCTCTGATGTACAGAAAGATAAGAGCGCTGTCTGAAAGTCTTTCCACACTGGTTACATTCATAAGGTTTCTTTCCAGTGTGGCTTCTGTGATGTACAATAAGGGATGACTTTTCATTGAAAGCTTTATCCCATTCATGACCCTCATGGGGTTTCTCTCTAGTATGAATTCTCTGATGGGAAATAAGGGATGACTGTCTCCTGAAGGCCTTTCCGCATTGCATACAGTTATGTAGCTTTTCAGTAGTATGAAATTTCTGATGGTGTATAACGAATGACTGTTGCTTAAAGACTTTATCACATTCATTACATCTACAATGTTTCCTTGAATTCTCAATTTTCTGTTGGTCAATGAGCTCTGAATTATGGCTGAAGGCTTTCTCACCTTCATTACAGACATAAAGCATGTTTCCTCTATGACTCTTCTGATGTCTAATTAGGTCTGAATTCAAGCTGAAGGCCATCTCACATTGGTAAGTTTGCACTTCAGGAGGATTTTCATGAGACTCAACAACCTTTACCTCTTCAGTAGAGCATTTCCTATATTCAATATCCTGAGAACAGTCATTCCCTGAGGTCATGTTCTTACAGTGAATTAGGACTGAATATTGTCTGAAGCTCTTTCCATCTTTATCAAATTCAGAGTGACTCTTTTGTTTTTTCTTTATCTTGATATCAGAGTCACAGATAGCTCTTAAATTGGGGTCACAGTGACCATCACTCATGTATCTTGGCTGTCGTGATTCTCCCACAGAAATGCTCAGCTCTGAAGTAGTCTCCCTCATTTCATGCCTGGTCTCTCCATCTGAAGGAAACAACAAAACATATAGATGGGGAGACATTCACATATACACAAATATAAAATCTTCCCTGAACTGACAGAAAGGAAACTGATTTATAATCTATTTCTGTAGGGAAAGAGAAGAGTCTTCAAACTTAAATGGACAGAATCAATCCTTTGAAAATGATGTTGGTCCACATTTCCAGGTTGATTTAATTTACAAAGAGCTTCACATACAATAACATTGGATTCTCACAACAAACCTAAGACACAGGCAGGCCCAGCATCCTCATTACAGTCACAATTCAGGCCATGAAGCTCAGAATGGTTGAGTGACCTGAGCAGCATTTCTGCAACTGAAATGAAAACTGTGACTGGGCATGCTCTGTCCATGGTACTAGATGGCCTTTCTCCATCACACTTTTCTTAACTTGCACAACGCTTTCATTATTGCATGTTCACTTGTTTGTATTTGTAAGCATGCGTACAGACCATTGTGTCTGCAGTATTTTAAACAAGTGCCCAGTGGAAGTAGGGTATTTGGCATGTCTGTAATATCTTCTTAGAGGTATTGCTGCACAAGTAGAAGTTGATGTCCACTGAATAGTCAGAGAAATGTACTGCAAAAAATTAACTTATTTGAGTTTGGACATTTTTGAAATACAAATTTAGTTGGATGTTAAAGCTCTAATTCTTCCCATATTCTGTAGTTATTGTGCTTATTAAAAATGATGACCACCATCTTGCACTTAGTTGTTAGAAAGTTTCTTTGGGAAGGCATCGCTAAGCTATTGTTGTAGGGAGCAGACCACTATCTCACCCTGGAATAGAAGGCGATCACTGCCAAGTATCAGAACTTAGACATGATCCTGGCAGCAATAAGTTCCAGCCCAGTCTCCTAGTGATTATTTTCCTTCTTAATGATTATGTATCTCTCTATATTGTGGTCCTTCAGTGGCTGTCAGCTTATTTTGGGGGATTCCCAGAGATTAAAACTCTGTTTCTCTGCATTGACTGTAGATGTCATACTTTTGGTGTAAGGATGCCTTTAAGTAAAGAAATCTTAGACCTTTGCCTGAGCTCAGGTAAGGTACACAGCTCCTAAGCAGCCATGGCATGATTTCATGTTTTCTTCACTCTCCATAATCAGACAAGCAGCCTAAAACTGATCGGGGGGGAGGTGGATCCCAGCCATGGGCAGAGATGATGCAGGTCCAGGAGGTGTCCCTCTGGCTCTGTAGGATACTGAAGGGGGCAGGAAATCTGACTGAGGGTCTCTAAGACCCTTGTCCTCTCCCAGAGGTATCCTGGTAACTGCTGGTCTCCATAGCAACACCCCTAAACACCAAGGACCCCAGAACTTTGGAGACCACACAGAGGCAAGAACACCACCGTCCTGGGAGACATGCAACCCCAGCCCAGCTTCTCCCCTATCCCAGGAGAGGGACCCCTTCTAGGGACTCCATTGTACTTTCAATCCTTTCTTCAAATGCCAGCTGTTTATACTTTCATTGGGTTCTGCCGCTTCTGGTTCCTCTTTATTGACCAGTTCTGATGCATTATCACAGTTATTCTCTGTAAATTTCATATGCTAAGCTAAGAAATAGTTGTGTTCTTGTGTAGCAATTTTCAATATTGTATCCAGCTTTTCTTATATTATATTCAAATCCATAGATGTGCCATTTGTAGCACATATACCAAATATTCATATTACTTCATTATCTCTTATGTCTAGAAGAATAAGTGAATTTCCCTGGTGATCCCTTTTATCTTTTTGTTGTTGTTACTCTCATGGCTAAGATAACATTAGGATTGCCAGCCTTGGAGTTTTTTTCCATTTCTATTTTTCTAATTCACCTGAAGCATACTGTATTTGGTTCTGGCCCATCACTTTTTTTAGGACAGCTATTATCTTTTTCTTTTTAAATTTTTATCTTTGAGTGCTTCTGCTCCCTCATTAGAAAAGGAGAAGCCACAATCCTTGTAATAAACATAATAAAAAGAATCCATCCATTTCCTATGTCCAAAAACGTTATGTCTTATACTTCACCTTAAGTCTGTCACTCTTCCGTCAGGAAGTGAACAGCCTGCTTCACTCTTGGTCCTATGGTAACCCTAGTCATTTGGTGGCTGATAAACCCTTTGGGGCTTCACAGTAATGGTCTAAGGGGTTTGACCTAAAAATTATTTAATAGAACCTTGAGCAGAAAAGAATTGCCGAATTTTGTTATAAATATTTTTAAATAAAAATAAAATAAATGTAAATATCTAAATATTTTCCTCTGGAGCTGCCAAGCATGTTCATTTCAAGCGTAATAGCTTTCTTCCTGCAGTGACTCCACACTGTCAGAACCAAGCATACAATGCTTCTCAAGATCAGGCAGTGACTACATCACACTCTGACCATGTCTGACTGAGCCCAACATGTTCCTTCAGGTTCTCAACCTGACATCAAATTGTTTCCCAACAGCCAGAAAGGGTTGAGTGCAAATCAATTCCCAATGGATGGTCACAGGCATGCACTTATGGTCACTTGTTTTCTGTCACTGCACCAGAGTAATTCCCAGGTTATTTTGTAAGCACATCTCATCAGCAGCGTAATCACCAGATCAAGATGTTACCTCTTTGCACAGCTGGAAGGCTTTTGGAAAACCATGAGCACATTACAAGCCGTCTTGAAACCATCATGGACCATCACAACCATTCTATGGAAACAACCCTTGTATTACCTCTCATTATAATCTTAAGTCTTGTGGCCTTCATTCCTACTCACATAATGCTGAATGAAACCAGGTTGCCTGGATTCACTATAAATTTAGGGAACATCATCTCAGCTGGGCCCCAACTGTGGCAAGGCAATCCTTTTACATCTCTCTAACTGACTTCCTATCCCACTCAACACGGCAGCTTTTCCAAATCTTTTCATTCCTTCCCAACCCTCCCATATGGCTCGCTCCCTTCCCCCAGCCCTCTCACCATAGAACCTGGCCTCATAATTCAGTAAAACAATTGGACGTTTACCTCCTCCTCATCTCACATAGGTCAGATGCTTTTTTTTTCCTCCTTTACCCCAGTCTCACATGAGGGGGCCCTCCTGAACGATGAGGCAGATATGCCCCAATGATCCCACTCCATCCCATCTATTCCTCCATCACAGAACCTACTCCAGCATCTCCACTTTCTCACTAGTTTGCAATCTCTCCATTTCTATTGATTTCTTCCCAACTGCCACAAATGAAACCATTTCTCCCCAGTCCTCAAACAAGCCTCATCGGATCCATCCACTCCCAGTGGACATTGTTCTACATCTCCGCTCTGTTTCACAGTGAAACACCTACAGGTGACCATTTCCACTTGGGGTCTCCAATTCCTTCACTCTTACTTTCTACTAAACTCTGCAGTCTGGCTCTGAACTTTACTGTTCAACTAAATCTCCTCTCTCCAAACTTACCAATGATCTTCTAATTGGTAAATCAAAATCCTCATCCACCTACCCCCCCTCTCCTGACACTGTCACCGCACGCCATTCCTTGATACTCTCTTCTCGCTAGGTTTTGGTGATACTCCTCTCTTTGGGTTCTCCTCCTACCACGTCCAAAACTAACCTCATTATCTTTCCTCCAACCCTCCCATCTTCCTATTCTCCTAACACTATCCAGGTCACCCTCCCGATCGTCCAGGCTCATAAAAGAGACGTCATCCACTGCCCACCATCTCTCACACTCATACCATCTTCTGTCCCCTCCATCTTCAACCTTATGAAAAGTCCTGTTGATTCCACCTTTGTAACATCTCTCACATACATCCCCCATCCCTTCTCTCCCAACACAGCCACCTTCTAGGTTCAGACTCCAATAACCTCACACCTGTGGTATTGAAAAAGCCAGCTGTTTGGTCTCACTGCCTCAAGGGTCTCCCTAGATCAGTCAATGCTCTACCCAGCTGTCAAGTTCATCTTCCTAAAGCTCACATAAGCACCAAGATGACATATAAAATCCTCTGCTGGGCTCTTAGAGGCCTTCATCAGCTGCCCCTCTCCTCCCTTTCAAGTCTTCTTTCATCTTACTCCCCCTCCACATATAATCCAGTAGCAAAGGCCTCCTTTCTGTACCTTGAACAGGACACACCATCTTCAGTCTCCATGGGCTTTCCCTGGCTGCCCCTCATGCCTAGAATGCTCCCCCTGGCTTCTCTGAGGCCCCAGCCAAAGCCCACCCTCCACAATGATGCTTTTCCAATCCTCCTTAATCTAAGTGCCTTCCCTCCCTTGACTAGCTCCAATCTAATCTGTATGGGGTATATTTTACATACTTCTGTCCTTGTTGTCTCTCCCCACTGTCTGTGAGCTCCTTGACAGCTGAGAATGTACCTTTTCTTTCTATGAATAATCTGGGGCCTGGCACATAGTAGACACCTAATGAATGGTTGTTAACTTGAAAAGAGTCTAGAAGAGAGCTTGTATTAAATAATGGTTTTTGGATATCTTCCAGGGGAGCTCCATGACCCAAAGTTCCAAGCAATGGATCTTCAAGGATCATAGTTTTATCACTGGAAGGGAAGTAAAGGGGCATAGAGTTCAACCCCTCCATTTCACTGACAGGTAAACTGAGGCTGAAAAGTTCAGTGACTTGCCCAGGATACCACTGTCAAAAAGTATATGAAAAAGATTGGCAGGTCAGGTCTTCCTGCCCCCAAGTCTAACATACCCTTCTCTGTGACATGTAGCTACTTCTTGTGACAACAGCCTTCATACACCTGCTTTCATTTAACTCACCTGGACAAGAGTGTCTTGGGTCTTCCCTCGCCAGTATCCATGGTCCTTCCCTTTGCTCGAAATGGGAGATCAAACTTTTTTTGGGAACTGGAATACCTAGGCATGAAAAATAAGGAAGGGATGAGGATGGAAAGACACTTGTAATTGAGTTCACTTCAGGAAAAGGGGGCTTGTAGGGAGGGCCACCAGATGGTTCCCAGGACTCCTTAAGGCTTGTTTTCGGGGTATCTATTGTTGGGAGCTTTGGTTGGGGATGGGAAGATCATTTGGAATTAAAAAATTCTGTTTTCTCTACATCCTTCATAGAAGAATGGGCTGATTCCACAGATTCCATTATCTAGAATTTAAGAGGCAGCTGGTGGTACAGTGCAGAGAGCCTTGGGCCTGGATTCAGCAAGCTCTGATTTCAAAACTAGTCTCAGACAGTTATCACCTAAGTACCTGAGGCAAGGCCCATAAACTCTGTTTGCCTTAGTTTCTTCAACTACAAAATGAGGATAATAATATCATCTAACTCACACACTTGTTGTGAGGGTCAGATTACAATATAATTTTAAAGAAAGCTCTTAGCGTAGTACCTGGCACATAGTAGGTATACATAAGTGCTTATTTCCTTCCCTTCCTCTCCCACCATTTGTGCTGGAATTCTGGGACGGTCAAAAGGGAGAACAAAGACACACTTGGTACAGCAGGCTTCTGAGGGTAAGACTAGGAGCTGTGAGCTACAAATCTATGCTGGTCAATAAGAGCCTTCCAAAGACCCGACCTAACCCAAGGGGGAAGAGGCTGCTTTGGGAGGAAGGGGCTTCCTTCACTGCCCACCTCCAAGGAAAAGCTGCCTGAGCAGTTTTCAAAGATTTGGCAGAAAAACAATTCCTGTTCAGTGAGACTACGTGCAACCTCTGGGATGACTTCCAAGTCTGAGATTCTACAACACCGGTTCGATCTTTGACCTCAGGCTCCCTACAACCAGTAAGAGGCAGCTTCAGGGGCAAGAAAAGAAAGTCCCAGCTCCCACGCATATGATGTAAAGACCTTTTCCAGGAAAACCAGGCAGCAGGAGAACCTGTCTCTTGGACACAAGAAATCAGCACTTGGCCTTTCTAATCATTGATAAATGCTCCAAACCCTGCACATGTGGGAGGGAATGAAGGCAGTTCCTTGGATGGTTGATTCATAGTTTTAGGGGAAGTGGTTCTTACCCAGGGACAGCAGGTTCTGGGCATTCTCCAGCATGACCTCCTTGTACAGCTCCTTCTGAGGAGGGTCCAAGAGGCCCCACTCCTCTTGGGTGAAGTCCACAGCCACATCCTGGAATGTCACCAACTCCTAAACCATCAAAAGTCACAGGATGTAGAGCTGAATGAGACTTCAGAATTGATCTAGTCCAATGCCCATCAATTTACAGGAGGAAACTGAAGCACAGAGAGGAGATTTACTCAAAGATCACACCCTTACGAGTGTCAGAGCCAACACTTAGAATCACAGCCATGAAAAACTCAATGGAATATTAACAAAAGCTTTTTTATATTTGCAGCTGGAATAAAATGGAGCATGTGTTAATATGGATGGTTCTCTCTATGGAATCGGAGAAGTTATGTGATCTATCAGAGGTGTGTTAGGATTTCTGGAGGACAAGAGAAGGTGATGGGAAACTCCTTCATCAGGACAAGTGTAAGTGATATGTTATAAGAAAAGTTCCACGAAGAGTTGGTGAGATGCCAGAAGGTGTTGTATATTCTCAGGGCGTGATTAGGGGGAGAGTTTCCTGGGATCACTGAAGAGAGAGCAAAGAAGAAGAAAAGATCTAGTTTGTTTCCTGAGGGCCTGAAATCCAGATGAAAACATGAAGAGGATTCTTGAGAGGTAACAATCACAACCTGGACTGAACTAAGTGGTGGGAGACTGTTTCTAGTCAAGAGAAAAAGAGCTATCTCTTGTTATATTGAGGGCTGGAGGTGGCTCTGGGTCTCATGTGTCATCAACAAAACATTTCATGCCTTTGCATGATTTATGGACTCCATATGTGTTTAACCAGAGCATGAGAAAGAAATTTTCTTAATTGAATAGGTTGTAAATACAATCAGATAGGAGAATGTCAAATGTCAGATCCAGGATATCTATGTTTTCTTTACTGCCATGGAATATCAAGATAAGAAAAGTCCCATTTTTTAAGGTAGTATCTGGGTTAAGGCACCTTAGTGGCCATAAACAGAAGAACGCTCTTGGTCAGCTTTAGCTGTCGACATGGAAAGGGGCATTCTCAGTTCACTCAAGGAGAAAAGATTAATTCAGATTTTTGGCCCTTATTGGGGCTCAATTGATCTTAAATGATTATCAGTGTGTATGTGTATATGTGAGTGTATGTATGTGTATGTGTGTGTGAGTGTATGTATGTGTGTGCATATGTGAGTGTGTGTATGTGTATATGTGAGTGTGCGTATGTGTATGTGTGTGTGTGTGTGTGTGTGTGTGTGTGGTAGGCCTGCAAAAAGAACTGATCCCTATGGAATAGAGATGAGTGAGTGAGGGGGTCCTTCCTGGCAGTCAGTTGTAGTGAGGGATAACACATACAGAAGGCAGCGATTTGGGTGAGGGGAGCTTGTGATGCCCCAGCACCAATGAATCAGTTGAAAAGGCAGGAGACAGCAGGGCAGTGTTGTTACTCCTGCATTCCACTTCATATCTACTTCTGTAAAGAAACAATGCATAGGTGAGGTGTTGCCAGCCTGAAGGACGATCCTCTTTGCCTACTGAAATGCCCAAGCTGGCTCATCTTGGTCAAGTCTTTGGACAGAGTGCACTCACCTGGGCTGGGGATCTCCAGAATCCAGGCCATTCCCTTCTAGCTCCAGGCTCCCTGCTTGGGCCAGGCCTTGGCGGTCTGCAGGCTGAACTGGGGAGGCTGAAGGCTCCCAGGGCAGGAGGTTGACCTAAGGGGATTTACAGAGGGTGAGGTCCCGCAGCGATAACAAAGACTTTGGCCCTGGGCACACATTTCAACTTGCACAGGGAGGATCAGATTTGGAAATGAAGGTGGTCTGAACAGGAAGACTACTCCCCTCTCTCTCCAGCTCCTTTTTTGCCCCATTCCAGCGAAGCAGGAGGCCAGGGTAAGGGAGGCTCTGGGAGGCAGACACTGTACCAAAGCTGGGGGAGAGGAGAGGGGACATCTGAGTGACAGAAGGGTTCCAGGGGGCAGCTGAGCCTGGGAAAGAAGAATGACTGTATCCTGGGTCTACCAGGAGCTGGGGAGGGCTCCTGGGCCCTCTCTGGAGCTTAGGCTTGGAGGCTGCTTCTCTGGGTCCCTGGAGGGGAACTGGAGACAGGGACCCAATGGCTGGGATCTGAGAGGGAACTGGCTGGAGAGCCACAGGTCCAGGTAAGGGAGGCCAGGCAGAAGCTTTGGTGCCTGGGTCCTGGGTAGGTCCTGGGGGCAAGGAGGCAGGACTCCTGGCTGCTTATAGGGAGCTAGGGCTGCTGGTAAGACAGCCAAATCTCTGAACAGGAGCTGGGGGTAGGACAGGACAATGGGTCCTGATGGGAAGGAAAAAGGCAGTAGTCCTGGGTGTCTAGGGGGAGGTCTGAAGGCTGGGCAAGTGTGACTCAATGGTGAAGCTGGGGATGAAACCCCAGGATGTTTGGGATGTGACGGGGAGCCAGCCTTGGGAACGAGGAGGGCTCTTGGTGGCCTGGAAGACACAGCATGAGGGCAGACGAGGAGGAAGAGACGAAAAGGAAAGTTCTGCCAGCAGAAGGCGAGGGCCTCACTGCTTCCTGGCTCAGACCTACCTGGGACCTGCATGCACAGAGCTGGCTTCCGGAAGGCACAGCGATCTCAGCTCCTATGGAGGAAGGCAGAGAGATCTCAGCTCCAAGGGAAGACAGAGTAAACCAGCTGAAAGGGAAGAAAGCAGCTCGATCAGAGCTCAGAGCTCTTTTCAGTCTTCTGCTGCCAGCCAGCCAGCCCACTGTGGGCGGGTCCTTCCAGTCCCAAGAGCCCCGCCCTCCCCAGTCCAGCCCAGACTTCAGGATCTTCCCTTTCCTCCAATGGCTCTTAGAGTAGGTCCTCAGACCCTGCCTGCCTCCCCTCCCCAAGCCCTGCCCTCCATCACATGGAATGCCTTGGCCACTCCTCCCAAGCCTCCAAACTCCACCCCAGGGCTCAAATTCCACCTGGGCCTCCACCCACTAAGCTGTGAAAGTCCTCCTCCCACAACCTCCCTCCCTCCCCCTGCTCTGGGACTCAGACTCTCCTCCTCAGCAGACTCTCCTGCCCTTCTTCCAGCTGCCCCCCTGCTGCACTCATCTTCTTCCAAGCTAGGACACCCAGACCCTCCCTCCCTCCCGATTCCCCTCCCCCCATCCCTCCTTCACCAGGCAGGTGTCCCCGTCCTCCCTGCAGCCTGGACCCCAGGCTTACCCACCCCAATGTGGTTTCCTCCTCCAAGCTGGAAACATTTACACACTAGTAGGGTCTGTGCCTCTGTAAGGGACAATCTCTCACTGGGAGACAAGTGGGTGCTCTGGGAGGGCTGAGGCCAGGGAGTCAGGACACCTGGGTCCCCAGCAGGTATTACAGGTGCTTGTGATGGGGTGCTTGTACTCAGACCCCACTTCCAAGACCATATTTCTCCCTAGCCTCAGACACACTACCCCTGACAGTTTCCCTCCAGCCCAAGGACCCTCTCTCTGGCAGTGACTCATGAGTGGTCCCAGAGAGGCAAACCATCTCTCCCTGTTAGAAGAACAAGCTGACCGCTGTAGAATTTCCCTCGTATGAACAGGACTATCTTGTACCAGCAGAACTATCAAGGACTGATGCCCACAGTTACTGTATACAATCCAGAGGTCAAGCTATGGACGTCAACTCCTGAAACTATCTTGTTACAGACGTAACAGACCAAAACCACCCCCCTTAGGAAACCCCCAAGATGTCATTGTATGTTACCACCTGATTAGCATACTTGCCACATAATTCACTACTTTTCCTCTATAAGCTTTAGTGTCATTCCCGTTAGCTTCCAAGTTCCCTAAGGAGCTCTGCCCACCATGGCAGAATTCCTTGAGAACCTCTGCCTGCTGTATAGCATAACAATAAATCTTGACTTAAAGAATGCTTGAGTTTGTGAATTCATTCCAGATGACCCCGTCCTGTACTCCAGTCCTTGAGGGGTCTCGAAACCTCTCAGACCTCAACACTTGTAAAATGAGCCCTTCTGCCTCTTCACATTCTCAGAGAGAGATTTCAAAGCAGGAAAAAAACCACTATGACTTAAAAGTCCTACTCAGGAGCTGAGGGGACAGAGGATTTCAAATTTTGGGGACAATGGTGAGTTCTCTGTCCAGCAAAGGATAACTAAGAGAAGGTAGAAGGTGAGCCATGCAAGCCTTGGGTTTAGCAATACAGAGTTCAGGGGACTGTTTTGACCAAAGCATGGAACTTTGGATTCCTTAGAAAGTTATGGAATTTTATTGAGTAATCTCCCAGAACCAGTCTAGGGCAGAAAGAGCCATTGATATTACTAAACCTTCATCTTCACAATGTTTGAAACTTTTCAGTCTTACCCAGTCTCTGTTGGGACTTAGCTTTCAGGGGAAACTAGGGAGGGAGATTTGGCTAAAGCATACCTATTTCCTTGTGGATTTAAAGTCGACTGTGTACTGTAGTTTTTAGCTGAAGAAAAAGAAAAAGTTCCTATTGAAGAAGGTAAGAAAGGCAGAGTGATTTGTACCACTAGAAAGCAGGTCACCTTGACAGCTGTAACTTCTCCTTTCTTTCTACATTGGAGAAACTAAGAATAAAACTATGGGACAGGTCTGCAGCTCCTAAAAGGGCCTACTTGTACAAGGGACTATTGTGCCTGTATTATACTCTCTGTGCTTTGTGGTGACACGTAGCTACCAGGTGTTTTACCTTGTAATGATTAAAAAGGTTTGAGAGACATAATTTTGGGAAATGTAATCATTTTGTTAATAAGGTGATAATCATTTAAGATCAATCGAGCCCCAATAAGGGCCAAAAACCTGAACTGATCTTTTCTTCCTGAGTGAACTGAGAACGCCCCTTCCTGTGTCGACAGCTGAAGCTGACCAAGAGTATTCTTCTGTTTATGACCACTAAGGCACCTTTAACCCAGACACTACCTTGAATAAGGGGACTTTTCTTCTCTTGGTATTTTATGGACATATGTTATATTGTATCATGTTAATGGTAAAGGAAACATAGATATCCTGGATCTATGATTTACACTTTGACATTCTCCTATCTGATTGTATTTACAACCTATTCAATTAAGAAAATTCCTTTCTCATGCTATGGTTAAACATATATGAGGACCACAAATCTGAGGAACACAGACATCCTGAGTTAGGGTTTAAATGTCCTCCTAAAATTGCTTGATTCAGTCAGAGTTAAAAGCTCTGGCTCCATGTACATGTTGCTAATTTAAGGGAATAAACAATATGGATTTACTTATCACCTACCTTGTTGTCTCTTTAACCAGCTTTCAGGTTGACAAAGGCCAGCAGGTTATTTGTAAAAGGATGGTCATTTGGCTGTCTTTCTTAGACCAAAGACAATCCTGATGGTAGGCTCAGGTTTATATACCCTTCAAAGAGTAGTAGGTGTTCAATGAGGGGCTGAGAGTGACACCATGTCACCCTTGGACAGAGAAAATATCTCTATACTCAGACCACCCCCAGCCTTGGGCTATCTACAAAAGGATCTGTCTCCACCCAAGTAACCTGAGTAGAACACAGTGGGGTATATTTCCTTGTAAGGTTGGGTGGGGTCTGACCAAGATGGAGAAGCTTTAATTCAATCTCATTATCAGTACTGTCCTTCAAGAGACTGACCTTTTTAAAACCAGGAATTTGGAAGAAGGGGAGAGCTCTGAATCTCCACAAAATATTGGTTATTAATAATTATTTCTCTCAACCTGTGCCTTTTCTTTTGGTGTGATCAACTAAAGGAAACAGGCTGTAAAAAATAAACTTTTGGGGACAGCTAGGGAGCACAGTGGATAAAGCACCAGCCTCAGGAGGACCTGAGTTCAAATCCAGCCTCAGACATATGACACTCACTAGCTGTGTGACTCTGGGCAAGTCCCTTAACCCCAATTGCCTCACCAAAAAAAAAAAAAAAAGAATAGGAGTTATTTAAAAAAAAAAACAACTTTCAAAAAGTCTTAAGAGAAGGCAAATCTCTCTTGCTCTTTGTTTCTGACACTGTCAATGTTGGAGGTTGCTGAGATAAAAGATAAACACAGAAAATTAATTGGAAATTATGATAGAAAAAACTGATTGGAAACCAAATTGTGAAAAGGACTCATTAATTTCTTTCATTTCTAAATTGTAATTTGGATGTCTTTATAAAGCATTTTGATGAACTTATGGCACACTAGCAAACTCTGTAGAATTTTATGCAAACAAAAAAATTCACAGATCAGGTATTCAATAAAGGGACCTTTAAAATGACTAGGGATTGATTGATGTTCAGGAGAAATTCAGTGAAATAGGGCTTCAGGGAAGTGTTAAAGTAAGAAAAACTTAGGAAGCAGTATAGGAGGAATTAGAACAAAACTCTTGTGAGCTTAAATCATTTCACAACTCAGAATTTAAAAAGAAACACATTTGCTAAGACTGAAGAAGTTTCAGCTAGCCAGTCTCTGTAAGTCTGCAGTTTTGGGGTACCAATCTGCGAAATGGGTTTAATGTTAGAGTAGAAGAAAAGGTATGTTTAAAAACTGTACTTAAGGTTAGAACAAGTTTATTGTGGGAAGGAATTGTTCTTATTAGAAGGCAGAACAAGGAAATTTTAGACCATCTTCAGAAAAGAACAAAAGTCAGCAGAGGTGGATTCATTTACCCTTGTGTTGCTTATGAACAAGAGGTCACCAAGCGAGTCCTGATTGGGACTCCCAGAGTAATGGTGAACTCCAAAGTGCTCCCAGAAAGAGACAAGCTTGTTTTGAGATCAGGAAACAACTGCAGGTAAGTGAAATGTAATGCAACTATTGCAGGCTAAGTCAATTGTTTAAGCAAATTAAAACACAGTAAAACTTGTGTTGAAGTCAGTGGAAGTGAAAATAAGTTCAAAACTGTATTTTGGCAGAATTGTAATTAGTAAGGCTCTAGTCAGTTAGGGTAAAAGGTGTTGGGGATAGAAGTGATGATAGATCGTAGGAATAAATACTGTGCGTGCACAGCGGCTAGGGGGTGCTCAGATTACAGAAGATCACATTGAGATGAGCATGTGGCTGATGAGAGCATAAAATACTAACATTTTGAAAGGGAAAAGCAGAACTTGCAAATCATTTCAGGACAAATGAACATTTTATAGGATGAAGTAAGGAAACACAATATGTAGACCTCTCCCCAAACCATTTTGAACTCCAAAACCTGAGAAAGGCCTAAAACCTGGATTAGCCAGTCAGGAGAGACATTTTGGCCCACTCTGGGCTTCGTCTCTCATAATGATTTGTGTGCCCGGGACATGCTTTTCTTTGTTTTCTGAGTGAACACAAAAAGGCCCTTCCTGTGTCAGCGACGACAGCACCAGATGACGCTGACCAGCATTCTTCCTGTTTACGGCCACCAAGGACAGGATGCCTGGGACCGGACACTGTTTTGAATAGTGGGACTTTTCTTATCTTGGTATTTTATGGACATACACTATGTTATAAAAGAAACACACCTATCCTGGATCTGTAATTTCAATTTACACTTTGACATTCTATCTTATTGTATTTACCACCTGTTCACTTAAGAACTTCCTTTCTCATATCATCATGAAACATTTGGAGGCTATAATTTTGGCTGACCCAGGCATCTTGAGCCAGGAAGGGAGGGGGGGTGAGAGAGAATTGCTCTGAACGTATAAAAATCCTCTTTGTCCATTTTTGGGCTCATTTACACAATGAGTTCCCATATGCATGCTTTGCAAGCTTTGAGAGAAATAAACACTCATATTCAGAATAATTTTGTCTGTCTTTCTAAGAACGAACTCAGTAAAGGTTGACAAATAAAAATTTAATGCTTACAACTTGAAAGCTTGCAAAGTCACAAAACAAACTGCTGTGCTTTGGAATCTGTACTAAATGATGCATTACGATAGATTAGGTTAAGAAAAAAAATAAATGGACTTAATCTTTGAATGATTTGACAGGAAATAGAGAAAAAGTTACACCTTAACCCTTCAGAAAAGTACAATCTCCATCAGATAGTTTTCCAGTAGGGCAATTCCTGTTAACACTTTATGGAATCAAAATTCTGTTTTGCTAAAAGAAACTTTAAATCAATAAATTATTATCATACAAAGCAAAGGCCAAAATGGAACTTGCTTTTATACAATGCTATTATATTATTGAGAAAGAAAACTGAGAAAGAAAAACCATTAAAATATGAAGATAACTGTAGACAATAATAGCTTACTATTGTGAAAAGAATAGCAGAGATCCTTCTAGGGTGCCCATATCTGTGACATTTCTGTACCATAGTTGGGCTCTGGGTGATCCCTCTTGGTCATTGCCGAAATAGTTGGATGAATGCCTTCTTCAGCCTGCTTGCTGAAATCTGTAACAGGCTGGAAGGAGGAGCCAGGAGGAACCTGAACTTTGCATTTGTGCTGAGTGAATCGTATTTGGATGTATTTGACTATTACTATATTGACTATAATATAATATTATATGTAATTATAATATAGAACACAGAATGTAATATATAATAATGTAATGTAATATTATAGTATTGATGATAATAATAAAAAATCATATATTTACTACATTATAACCATGGACACATAGATTAAAAACTAACTGGAGATGAAATAACCTAATCTTAAAGACTGAGTGGGTTAAAGAACAAATCATAGAAACAATCAATAATTTCATTTTTAAAAATGACAATAATGAGGCAACATATTAAAACCTGCAGGATACAGCAAAAGCAGTGATCAGAAGAAAATTCATATCTCTCAATGCTTACGTCAATAAAACAGAGAAAGGACAGACCAATGAATGAGGTATGCAATTAAAAAAAACAGAAGAAGAACAAACTAAAAATCCTCAATTAAACACTAAATTGAAAATCCTAAAAATTAAAGATGAAAACAACAAAATTGAGTGTAAAAAACCATTGAACCCAGGAACTATATGAACACAATTACAAAACACTTTTCACACAAATAAAGTCAGATTTAAATAATTGGAAAAACATCAGTTGCTCATGAGTAGGCCGAGGTAATATAATAAAAATGACAATTCAACTTAAGTTAATTTACTTAATCAGTACCATACCAATCAAACTACCAAAAAATTATTTTATAGAACTAGAAAAAAATAATAACACAATTCATCTGGAAGAACAAAAGGTCCAGAAAATCAAGGGAATTAATGAAAAGAAACGCTAGGGAAGGTGACCTAGCCATACCAGATCTTAAATTGTATTATAAGGCAGCAATCATCAAAACTACTTGGTACTGGCTGAGAAATAGAGTGGTGGATCAGTGGAATAGGTTAGGTACAGAAGACACAGTAGTCAATGACTATAGTAATCTACTGTTCGATAAACACAAAGACTCCAGCTTCTGGGATAAGAACTCACTAATTGACAAAAACTGCTGGGAAGACTGGAAAATAATATGGCAGAGACTAGGCACAGATGAACATCTTACGTTGTATACCAAAATAAAGTCAAAATGGATACATGATTTAGATATAAAGGCTGATACTATAAGCAAACTGGGAGAGCAAGGAATAGTTTACTTGTCAGTTTTATGGAGAAGGGAAGAATTTATGATCAAACAAGAGATAGACAACATTATGAAATGCAAAATGGACAATTCTAATTACTTTAAATAGAAAAGTTTTTGCACAAACAAAGCCAATGCAACCAAGATTAGAAGGGAAGAAGAAAACTGGGAAATTATTTTTACCAGTGTCTCTGATAAAGGCCTCATTTCTAAAATATACAGAGAACTGAAGCAAATTTGTAAGAATACAAGCCATTCCCCAATTGATAAATGGTCAAAGGATATGAACAGACAGTTTTCAGATCAAGAAATTAAAGCTATCTATAGTCATATAAAAATGCTTTGAATCATTATTGATTAGAGAAATGCAAATCAAAACAACTCTGAGGTACCACATCACACCTATGAGATAGGTTAACATGACAAAACAGGAAAATGATAAATGTTGGAGAAGATGTTGAAAATTGGAACACTAATGCATTGTTGGTGGAGTTGTGAACTGATCCAACCATTCTGGAGAGCAATTTGGAACTATGCCCAAAGGGCTATAAAAATGTGCATAGTCTTTGACCCAGCAATACCACTTCTAGGTCTGTATCCCAGAAAGATCATACAAATAGGAAAAGGACCCATATGTACAAAAATATTCATAGCAGCTCTTTTTGTGGTGGCAAAGAATTGGAAATTGAGGGGATGCCAATCAACTGAAGAATGGCTGAACAACTTGTGGTATATGAATGTAATGGAATACTATGGTGCTGTAAGAAAGGATGAACAGGTAGACTTCAGAAAAACCTGGAAAGACTTAAATGAACTGATGCTGAGTGAAGTGTGCAGAACCAGGAGAACATTGTATACACTAACAACCACAATGTGTGATGACTAACTTTGATAGACTCATCTCTTCTTAGCAATGCAAAGATCCAAGATAATTCCAAAGGACTCATGATGGAAAATACTGTCCACATCCAGAAAAAGAACTATGGAGTCTGAATGCAAATCAAAGAATATTATTTGCTCCCTCTCTCTTTTTTTCTTTTTTCTTTTTTGTTTGTTTCTTCTTTCTCATGGTTTCTCCCATTGGTTCTAATTCTTCATTACAACATGACTAATGTGAAAATATGTTTAATATGAATGTATATGTAGAGCCTATCAAATTGCATGCCCTCTTGAGGTGGGGGGAGGGGAGAGATGGAGGGAAAATTTGGAACTCAAAATCTTATGGAAGTGAATGTTGAAAATTAAAAATAAATAAAACTTTTAAAAAAAATGTCTAAGGAGGAAAAAAATCATTGAATTAATAAATAAAACCAGGAGATGGTTTTATGGGAAAAAACATAAATAGATAAATCATTGGTTAACTTGATTAGAGAGAAGAAAACCAAATCTCTAGTACCAAAAATGAAAAGATTGAATATACTACTAACAAAGATGAAATTAAAGCAATTATAAGGAGTTATTTTGCTCAATTATATGCCAATAAAGTTAGCAATTTAAGTGAAATGGAAGAATATTTGCAAAAATGTAAACTTCCTATGTTAGCAGAAGAGGAAATAAAATATCTAAATAAATTTATCTTAGAAAAAGAAATTGAACAGGCTATGAATGAGCTTCCTAAGGAAAAAGCACCAGAACTCGATAGATCTACAAGTGAATGTTGTCAAACATTTAAAGATCAGCTGATTCCAATATTTAAAAAAAAAATATTTGCAATAATAGGCAAAGAAGGGATTCTACCAAACTCCTTCATGAAACAAACATGAGAGTGATGCCCAAACCAGGGAGAGCAAAACCAGAGAAAGAAAATTACAGACCAAATTAATTGATGAATATGTACGCAAAAATCCTAAATAAAATACTAGCTAAAAGATTACAACAATATGTTACAAAGATTCTATATTATGACCAAGTGGGATTCAGACCAGGAATGCAGGGATGGTTTAACATAAGGAAAACTATTAACATTATTGATTATTTCAATAACAAAAATTTTTTAAAATCATATGATTATTTCAACAGATGTAGAAAAAGCTTTTGATGAAGTACAACACTCCATTAAAAACACTTGCAAGTATTGGTATAAATGGATTTTTCCTGAAATTGATAAAAAGTATTTATCTAAAACCATCAGCAAGTATTATTTGTAGTGGGGATGAGCTAGAAGCCTTCCCAGTAGGATCAGGTATGAAATAAGGATGCTCACTGTCACCAATATCATTCAATATTGTATTGGAAATCATAGCAATAGCAATCAGAGAAGCAAAAAAATAGAAGGAATCCAAATAGGGAATGAGGTGCTAAAACTATTTCTTTTTGCAGACAATATGATGATATACTTGGAAAATGCCAAACACTCAACTAAAAAGCCAGTTGAAATGATGAATAATTTTAGCAAAATAGCAGGACATAAAGTAAATCCAGATAAATCATCAGCATCCCTCTATATCACAAACAAAACCCTGCAAGAAGAGATATGAAGACATGCCCCATTTAAAATAACTTGACAGAATAAACTATTTGTTCTTCTCTGCCTATTCTGCCCAGGGAGTCTTCACATGTCTGGGGTAGACACCCCCTTAACTCGCCAAAGGTTTGAGACCCCTTGGTTACCATCAAACTGGTTTAGTCCATCTGCCAAAATGGTTTACCAGGGTCTGGCCACTGCTCATGCCACAGCTTCTTGGAGCCACAGATGAGAGTTGAGTGATAGGTGGACACCAAAAGTGGATGGACATCCCTAAAATAAATGAAATAAGGTGAAGACTCCAAGCAAAATCAGTTTATTAACAGTGATGCATATAATTGTTAACAAAGCAGGTCAGACAAGCACCCTCAGTAAGGCCAACAGCCCCAGTGGGAAGGAGAGGGTTTTCCTTATTGACACACAGCAAAGAAGAGGTATTGGGAAGGTGTGGAACACTACAACTGGCCATTCTAAGGAAGGTGGGCTGGCATTCTGGTGACTCTAATTGTGCCCCTTTCTGACAATTAAGCAATGTTAATTGTTTGAGGTAACCCCTCTGCATTCTGTAATCTTTGCTAAGGGATCAAAACTACCAGACTTGCTGTCTCCTTGGAAGAGATAAAACTCCCCTGATTGAACAAGGACAGTCAAGGACAGACAACATATCTTTTGATGGTACCAAGTTAACTTATGGGGCTTAAAGATAGTAAACAGATATCCTAAAGGTACTGAAGGAGCTACTGGCATGAGAGTTAACAACCTTTCTTTCAATTACACCTTTAAATTAACTCAGAGGGAAAGCTAAATTCCTGAGCTCAACTCAAGGACAAAGCAAGGTGGCTTCAGGCAGATGCAGACTTAATTATAAAATCAATGCAACGTAAAATCACTTATATTATAGAATCAATACAGGAAGCATCAATACAGTAGAAACTTGAAGTAATGTTGATTTTGATCTTCCCAGCACTAACCAGACCCAACCCTGCTTAGCTTCTGGCATCAGTTGGGGTTGAGTGCATTCAGGGTGATATGGCACTAGACATAGACACTTCACTGGAAGGTGATCAATTTTACCATTAGTAAATAGTACAACATGCCTGGCCAGAAAGAGGAAATTGAAAAGGAGTCTGGGAAAACCAATTACAAGTGTGGTCCATAGGGAATGAAAGAAATACAATGAAAAGGCATTTATTCAGTATTTCCTCTACTCTGTGCCAAGTTCTTGGGTACAAATGAAGACAGGAAGCTCCTTGCTCTCCAGGAGCTCACATTGTACCTGGAAGAAACAACATAAATAGGAGGGTTTCCCTGCAGGTGGATGGAATGTTGGGCCATTCTGTGCCCTTGGGCTGAGACCTACAGGACCAGGATGGGCATGTTGTTATAACCATGTCTGTCCCTCCTTCCTTTCATAGCAAATCTCTCTAACCATGGCAGGTAAAATTGTATTTTTGTTATTTAATGATTCTTGTTACTGCAATTCTCCAGCACCTCTGAATTGCTATAATGGGATTAAGAAAAAAAATAATGTCCCTTATTGGGAGCCCCCTCAGATGTTCTTCCTCTAGCTCTGTTGTTCATAAATTTAGCTCCATAAGGTCTGAACTGGTTTTCACCACATCAACTAATTTCTGGAAGGCCAATCTGATTTGATTTTGTCAAGTTTTACTAAATTATATTCTCATCACTAGCAGCCTTTATCAGCATTACTTAGAGAATCTGCACAAGTGACCTGGAACATGGATGCTGGTCAAAAGAGAGTGGGGGCATCTTGTTTGGAGGTGGAGCCCTTCCTTGGGCCAGTCATCTGAGGAACGACCTAACGGGACATGCACAGACACCTGAGAGGGGCACAGGAAGTGCTCCCCAGACACGTGAAGAAACAGATCATAGACACTGCCAGACTTGACACTCCTAAAGCCACAGCTACATTGGATATCTTGTTTTACCCTATTGTAATATTGTTTGTTTGATTAGGTCTCTCAGTGTTACGGACCCATTATGTATTCTGTGAGCTGTGCATCATTTCTGCTCTTACTGATACTACTTTGGGAATTGTTAGGAAATCCCAAGATGATTAGTTTCAAAAGGGAAAAATGCATGGTTAAATTTTGTATAAGCATAAAATAGAATGTTGAAAAAAAAATGTTGTCCCCCTCCACAAGGTTGCAAACAGAAAAAGGAGGCAATAGATTTGCAGATAAACTGCAGGATTGCATAAAAGGAGATATCTGGAGGGTCTTGAAAACAGGATAAAGAGAAGGCATTGAGTCAATGTTGTGTTAACTCAGGAATGATATTTGGTAAAGAGAAGAAGCCAGAGTTGTTTGTCCAAGAGTAGATAAATGAGGACTCTTTAGGGAACTTTGTAGAGTTTCACAAGCTACCTTCATGTACATATTCAGCCTACATCCATATATTCAGGTTACTGCCTGTGGTAATCATCAAAATTCTCATTAACTTGAAACAGTTTTTGTCTTCTGATTTTTGTGACCCAACACTTGTTATGTATTCCAAATTGGTGGAAATGACAAAAAGGAAACCAATGATAGTTTTTTTTTTATTTTGAAGTTCTCAAACACAAAAGGAGCACTTTATGTATACTCTAAATCAGAAAAAGAAGATTGCATAGGAAACGATTTCTATTATGTAGAAATTGGTTTTATTTTTGCACAATAAAAATTTCAATATGTTATTTACAAAGCTGTCCTGATTTTATTGGAAACTTCCTCTCTTCTATTAAAAAAAAATCACAAGTAATTACCTTCTTTTCCTTTTTTGGTGGGGGTTATGGTAGGGATCCAACCCTATTCCTGGTCTCCTTTCTACTGCCATTGTCTCCCATCCAAATTTGAAAAACAAACAATAAGTATTTGTAACGAAAGAACATAGTCGAGTACAAATCAATTCCCAGGTTGTCTGTTACCCAGATGTATTTTTTATTCAACACGCCAAATTTATCAGCTCTGAGTCAGGAGGCAGGTAGCACAGAGTCCTCTGGAATAGTGGTGGGTCATTACGGGAATCAGAGTCGTGACAGCTTTCAAAGTTACTGGTCTTTACGATAATTGCTGATTCTGTGGCATATTTGTATTCAAATCCACCCATATAACAACCTTTGTTCCACTCTTGCTCTATTCTAGGGCATGATACCTTAGTTTCAAGTTGTTATCACGAAAGAAGCTCCAAGAAATATTTCCATACACTTCAGCCCTTTTCCTCTTTCTTTGATTTAAGGGAATGTGCCCTCTAGTGCTATCACTGAGGCAAAAGGGGCACACGATGTAGTGACTCTGGGAGCTTCACCAACAGGGAATTGAATAATTTGCCTATTTCCTTTTTTTTTTTTGTTTGTTTTTTCTTGTGTAGAGGGCCAGCTCTGAGGAGTCCAGTTTGGGTTGAAGAGTGCAGGACAAAGCTTAAGTCTTGCCTGTTCTTACCCTCAAAGGCTCACATTCTCCGGATGATTCGCTCACCATTCTCCAATGCAAGGGGAGGTTCTGTAAACATTCTGACTGACCCTTAAGCCCTGATAACAGGCAGGAATGAACAATAGCAGTCACGTATGAGGGCTAAGGTTAGGGAGTGTCCCATGGGAATGACTCTTTGAAACTATGTAATTTTGCCTATATAAACTGTGACCCTCAGATGAATAAGCGGCTCCGTCTTCATTGACCCTCCTGGCCCACGTTTCTTCATTTCGCGCTCTCCCGTGAGGTGCCCCACTAGTTGGGGGCAACAAGTGGCGCCCGAACAGGGACCTGAAAGAAGGTGTGAAGGGAGCAGCTCTCTTGGCACTCCGGAAAAGAAAAAGAAAAACCTTGGCGGCCCAACGCTGTGGAAACAAGGTAAGAGAGGGACGGTCATGAAAGACAATCCTTTAGCAGTTTTACGGCTAAAAGGGGACACCAGGCTAAGTGAGTTATAGGGAAAGCAGAAATTCTCGGTACTAAGAGCGTAAGAAAATAGTTTCCCTTTGGAACAACTATGAGAGCATACTTTCGATTCTGACAGGCGTCCTTGGAATCGAGAGTATGGGACAATCACAAAGCGGAAGTAAAGACAGGGAATATTATTTACAACTTTTAAAGAAAATAGTCAAGGAAAGAGGTTTACTCATTACAAGCAATCAGTTACAGGAATTTTTAGATCGCGTAGAAACATGCTGCCCGTGGTTCCCACAAGAAGGAACAATAGATTTAGAAAAGTGGGAGACAGTAGGCAGACAAATGAGTGAATATTACAGGGAAGGAGGTCCAGGTGCATTTTCTCTATCTGCATTCTCGATATGGAATGTATTGAAAATATGTCTCACACCACCGGAGAATGTACCTTCAGCAACAAACATACTTAGGGTAGATACAGGGACAGGGACAGAGGAGGAAGAAGAAATGAGTCAGATGCTCAATGCACAGCTTGAAGTTATGGAGAGTGATGGGGAAGAGGTTATGTATACACGTCCCATTACACCCTCAGCCCTACCAAGACCCCAACCTTCTTATACATTCACCTCCTATAAAGAAGAAAAGGAGAAAGAGGAAAGCTTTGGTAAACATCAGAAAGACAAGATATTACAGTGTAGAGGACTATTAGAGGAGGCAACAAAAAGATCAGAGGAAAAGGGAGAAGAGGTGCCCATGGATTTCAAACTTGCTATTCCAAGGGGCATGATGTTTCCAGTATATGAGGAAGTTAATCCCAGTAACCCTGGAATTCTGACTAGGGAACACCGAAATTTTGAATTTAAGATCCTAAAAGAATTAAAACAATCATCCCTGGAATATGGACCTAATAGTGCAAACATTATTAGATCCCGTAGTTAACGCATCCCTAGCGCCACATAATTGGTATTCATTAGCAAAAACATGTCTTGATCCTGGAGACGACTTAATTTGTAAATCAGAATTTTTTGAACAATGCCAAGAGCAGGCGAAATAGAATACAAGAACAGGGATTCCTGTCTCTATGGAACAATTGACAGGAACAGGGATACATAACTGAATTACAAGAACAATTACAGTTTCCACTTATAGCATGTGAACAAATTATGAAAGCAGCTCGAGCAGCTTGGTTAAAAGTACTTGGAAAACAGGATAGAGGCAAATCTTTGACTCAAACAAAACAAGGCCCCCAAGAAACTTTCACAGATTTCTTAGTCCGGCTAACACAAGCCATTCAAAGGAGTGTTACCGATTCCACTGCGACACAGATACTCCTACAAAAATTAGCTAAAGAAAATGCTGACGCTGATTGTCAAAAGGCCTTACAGGGTGGAAAACCAAACATAACCATTACAGAAATGATTAAAAAATGTCAGCGTGTAGGAACCACACACTTTCAAGCCCAAGTTATTGCAGCAGCATTTAATGGTAATCATAACAGACAATGCATACTGAAATGTTTTAATTGTGGCAAGCCAGGTCATATGAGAAAGGAATGTAGAGCTCCCAAGAATACATCGCAACAACTTCCTAATACCCCCTGTCCAAAGTGTCAACGAGGCAATCTTTGGGCTTCCCAATGCAGATCCTCTACTAATATTAATGGGCACCCTTTAAACCCCAACATTTTTGTTGTTGTTTTTTGTTTTTTTGGCTAGGCAACGGGGTTAAGTGACTTGCCCAGGGTCACACAGCTAGTAAGCGTCAAGTGTCTGAGGGCAGATTTGAACTCAGGTCCTCCTGACTCCAAGGCTGGAGCTCTATCCACTGTGCTATCTAGCTGCCCTTAATTTGCCTATTTTCCCACAGTTCCTCCAACTCTGGTTATTTTTTTCCCTTGTCATCATTGCCAATTTACATGAGGGAGAGGTGCAACCTCAAAGATATTTTCGTTTACATTTATGTATTATTAGTGATTTTAAGCATATTTCCTTAAGCTTTTAAAAAACTTAATATTATTTTAAAATAAACAAATCTTTCTTTCTCCCTCTCTGACCTGCCATTTCACAGGTGTAAAGGAAAATAAAAAAAGACTCTCATAACAAACATGCAGTCAAGCAACATGAATTCCCTCTAATATTTGTTATTTCCATTTTCTTCTCGCCTTTACTAATCTGAGAGTCTTTCTGACTATTATTGATTTGCATCAGTGGTAACAGATGTAGAGCTTTTTTCCGTATTAGTGTTGATAGTTTTTATTTACTCCTTTGAAAATGACCTGTTCCCACTTTTGATCACAGGTCTATTGAGGAATGGCTCATTCTTATAAACCTGTATCCATTTTTTGAACCCTTCGGATGGGAGGTTTTTATCGGAAAGACTTGCTGCCCGTTTTTTTCTTGGTTAATAGCTTCTCTTTAGATTTAAGATGCGTTGGCTTTTTTACGTGACGAAAGTTGCCCATTCGATTTTCCGTGATCCCCCTGTGCCTTGTCTGGTGATGGGGTCTTCCCTACCCAGCATTGCAAAATGTATCTTCTTCATGGTTCAACGAATTTGTTTGAGGTGAACTTTTCATCTAACTCACATAAAAATTCGAAGCTAATCTGGTATAGAGTGTGAGATGCTGGTCTATGCCAAGTTTCTGCCAGACTGCTTTCCAGGTTTTCCTAGCATTTTGTAGTGATTAGTGAGTCCTGGCAATGTAGCTGGAGGTATTGGATTTATTGAACACAAGGTTAAAACACTAATTTTCTTTTTAAAAAGTTTTCTTTTATTTTACCTACAAATTGAGGCCTTCCCTATACCCCTGCCCCACCCATTCAGATGATAAGAAATATAATACCCTTCTACAAAATGTATTGCTACATTAGCCATGTTCTGGAAAAAAAAATCAAGAACAATAAAGAAAGGGGGAAAATGCTTCAATCTGCACTCTGAGTCTGTCAGTTCTCTCCCTGCACATGGACAGCATTTTTCATCGTGAGCCCTTTGGAGTTTGGGTGAGTCAGTTTATTGATCAGTTACTAAGTCTTTCACAGTTGATCATCATTACAACATTGTTACTACTGTGTACATTTTTCTTCTGTTCTGCTCACTCCACTTGGCATCTGTTCATATAAAGTCCTTGCAGGCTTTTTTGGAAACCACTCTTTTCATCATTTCTCAAAGCACAATAGTATTCCATTACATTCATATACCACAACTTGTTCAGCCATTCCCCAATTGATGGGCATCCTCTCAATTTCCACTTCTTTGCCCCAACAGAAAGAGCTGCTATAAATATTTTTGTACATGTGGGTTCTTTTCTTTTTTTTTTTTTTAATCTTCCTGGGGTATAGACCAAGTAGCAGTATTTCTGGGTCCAAAAGTATGCAGTTTTATAAACTTTTGGGCATATTTCTAAGTTGTTCTCCAGATTAGTTGGACTAGTTCACAACTCCACCAACAATACATACCTACCTTCCCACATACTGACCAGCATTTGTCATTTTTCATTTTCCATCATCTTAAAAATCTCATGGGTGTGAGGTGGTACCTCAGAGTTGTTTTCATTTGTATTTCTCTATTAGTAATTTAGGCCATTTTTCATATGACTATTAGATTTTTCTGAATAATGCCCATTCATATCCTTTGACTATTTATCAGTTGGGGAATATATAAATTTGGCTCAGTTCTCCACATATTTGAGAAATGAGATCTTCATCTGAGAAAGTTTACTAAAGTAAAAATTTCTTCTCAGTTTCCTAATTTTCTTCTAATTTGGACTTCATTGTTTTGGTTTGTACAAAAACTTTTAAATTTCATGTAATCAAAATTACCTATTTTATGTTTAATATGAATGTATATGCATAGCCTATATCAGATTGCATGCTGTCTTTGGGAGAGGGTAGGGGAGGGAGGGGGAGAAAATTTGGAACTCAAAATCTTTTGGAAGTGAAAGTTGAAAACTAAAGATTAATTAATTAATTAATTTTTAGAAATTGCCCATTTTATCTGCTGTCAACCTTTATCTCTTGTTTGGTCATGGGTTTTTTCTCTACCCAGAGATCTGACAGTTAGTTTCTTCCAGGCTCCTCTAATTTGCTTATGATGATCCATTTGTCTAAATCACATGCCCACCAGGGTGGATGTCTGCTACTTTTACTGCTAGGTCTATAGGCTTGTAAGTTTTTAGTGCTTCTAAAGTGATTTTGGAAAATCCAAAGATTCAGGGAAAGATCTGATCACTGGCCTCTTGGTATGTGCTCTGGTCCTAACAGAGGTAGTGAGAAGGCAAGCAATTTGATAGTTTATGCATGTGTAGTCATGCAAAACATATTTCCATATTAGTCATGTTGTGAAAGAAAACACATACCAAAAAAAAAACCCCACAAGAAACATAAAGTTTAATAAAGTATTCTCAGTGCATTAGGACTTCATCAGTTCTTTCTCAGGAGGTGGATACCACTTTTCATCATCTGCATTGTCGTGGATCCTTATATTGATGAGAATAGCTAAATCATTCAAAGTTGATCAACATTTGCTGCTACTGTGTACAATGTTCTCCTGGTTCTGCTCACTTCACTTTGCATCAGTTCCTGTAAGTCTTTCCTGGTTTTACAGAGAGCATCCTGCTTGTCATTTCTTATAACACAATAGGATTCCATCCCAACAATATACTAGAACTTATTCAGCCATTCCCCAGTTGATGGGCATTCTCTCAATTTCCAGTTCTTTGCCACCATCAGATGAGTTGCTGTGAATACTTTTGTTCATATTGGTCCTTTTTCTCTTTTGAAAAATCTATTGGGGATGCAGACCTAGTAGTGGTATTGCTGGGTCAAATGGTAAGCATTGATTTATAGCCCTTTGGGCATCATTCCAAATTGCTTGCTAGGATGGTTGAATTACTTCACAACTCCAACAATGCATTCATGTCCCAGTTTTCCCACATCCCCTCCAATATTTGTCATTTTCATTTTTTGTCATATTAGTCAATATTATATGTGTGAGGTGGTACCTCAGAGTTGTTTTAATTGGCATTTCTCAGGCTAGTTCTGAAAAATAAGCATCCTCCACACATTTTAATCTGCATTATTAACTTTTCCTCCTTCACTTAAGCTTAGACAATCAACAGGTCAAGCCCAGATTTTTGGATTTGTTGATTTCTGAAGTATAAATCCTCACACTGAACATTTAACAAGTGGCTATCTAGAGCAGGTTTGATGTGGCTCTAGCACATCCCTGAAGCAGGGACTTGTTTTTCCACCTTGTATTTGGATTCCCACAGCTTAGCTCAGTACCTAGCACAAAGTAAGACCTGAATCAGTGCTCTATCTATAGCACCCTCCTCATAGGCTGTTAGGTTCAAACGATATAATATTTGTAACAAGTATTTAGCACAGCACATGGCATACAGTAGGCATTTAATGAATGCTCATTTCCTTCCTTCTTTCCCATCTGTCTAGTTATCATTTGTCCATCTAGCTACCTCTCTCCCTCCCTCCCTCTCTTCTCTTCCCTTCCCTCCTCTCCTCTCCTCCTCCTCCCCCTCCTCTGTTTCATACAAACACATACACACAAACTATTGAAATAGTCTTCGAATTGGTCTCCTTGCCTTAACTGTCTTCCCACTCCAACCTATCACCTGCCAAAATTATTTTCTTTAAGAGCAGATTGAACCATATTAGTCTTCAATTAAATAAACCTCAATGGTTCCCTATAACCTTCAGGACCAAATGTAAAGTCATTTCTATGGATATTTAAAGCCCTTAACAACCTAGACCCTTCCTACCTTTTTTTTTCCCCAGAGTTCAAACGCCTTACTGCTCTCCATGCAATTTGTAATCTAACTACACTGAACAATGTTGGGAGGGCAGCTAGGAGATACAGCAGGTAGAGCATAGGCCCTGGAGTTAAGAAGACCTGATTTCAAGTCTGGTATCAGACACTTGGTAGCTATGTGACCCTGGGCAAGTCACTTAACCCTTTTTGTCTCAGTGCCTCATCTGTTAAAAAAAATGAGCTGGAGAAGGAAATGAATCACTTCAGGACCTTTGCCAAGAAAACCCCGAATGGGGTCACAAAAAGGCAGACAGAACTGAAAAATGACTGAACAATAACAATCAATAATGAATTAGAGCATTATTTCATATGACTATAGATTTGATTTGTTCATCTGAAAACTGCCTATTTATAATGTTTGACCATTTATCAATTGGGGAATGACTTGTATTCTTATAGATTTGACTCAGTTCTCTATACATTTGAGAAATAAGACTTTTATTAGAGAAACTTGTAAGAAAAAATTCAGTTGATTGCTGTGTAATTTTTCTCCATACCATTTTCCCATTTATCCTTCTCTCTCCTTTGACCTTGCCTTTCCTCAAAAGTGTTTTGCTTCTGACCACCTCCTCCCCTAGTCTGCCCTCCCTTCTATCAGCCTCCACCCCTTCTTTTAATCCTTTCTCCTCCTTCTTTCAAGGGCAAGATAAATTTCTATACCCAATTGAATGTATGCTATTCTCTCTGAGCCAATTTTAATTAGAGTAAGATTCAAGCATTCTCCTCCCCTTTCCCCCATGTTCCCCTCTACTGTAAAAGCTCTTTTATGTGAGATAGTTTACCCCCATTCTACCTCTCCCCCCTTCTCCCAATGCATCCCTCTTTGTAATCCCTTAATTTTATTTTTTCTAGATATCATGCCATCATAGTCAACTCACAGCCATGCCATCTGTGTATATACCTTCTAACTGCCCTAATAATGAGAAAGTTCTTAGGAGTTACAAGTATCATCTTCCCATGTAGAAATGTAAATAGTTTAACCTTATTGAATCCCTTGTAATTTCTTTCCTTTTTACTTTTTTAATGCTTCTTTTAAGTCTTATATTTGAGAGTCAAATTTTCTATTCAGTCCTGATCTTTTCATTGGAAATACTTGAAAGTCCTCTATTTCATTAATTATCCATTTTCTCCTGGAAGAATCATACTTACTTTTGCTGGGGTGATTTTTGCTTGTAAATCTAGCTCCTTTGCCCTCTGAAATATCATATCCCAAGCCCTCTGATCCTTTAATATAAAAGTTGCCAAATTTTGTGTGATCCTGACTATGGCTTCATGATATTTCAACTGTTTCTTTCTGGCTGCTTGCAATATTTCCTCCTTAATCTGGGAGCTCTGCAATTTGGCTATAACATTCCTAAAATCTTCCCTTTGGGATCTCTTTCAGGATGTGATGCCTTTAATTTCTAATTTAATCTCTAGTTCTGGGATAACAGGGAAGTTTTCCTTGGTAATTTCTTGAAAGATGATGGCTTGACTCTCTTTTTCTTCATGGCTTTCAGGTATCCCAATAATTCTTAAATTATCTCTCCTAGATCTATTTTCTAGGTCAGTTGTCTTTCTGATTAGATATTTCACATTTTCTGCTATTATATCATTCCTTTGATTTTGTTTTATTGTTTCTTGATGTCTCATGGAGTCATTAGCTTCCACTTGCCCAATTCTAATTTTTAAGTAATCTATTTTCATTAGTGAGCTTTTGTGCCTCCTTTTCCATTTCACCAATTACACTTTTTGAGTTCTTTTCTTCAGTGAATTTTTGTACATGATTTTCCATTTAGCCAATTTTGCCTTTTAAAGGAGTTCTTCTCTTCAGTTGGATTTTTGTGCCTCCTTTAACTTTTGGCCTATTTGTCGTTGTTTTTTTTAACTCTCGAGGTTTTATTTCATTTATAATAATAGATATTTTTCAATTCTTTAGCTCATTGTAAAGGATTAAAATAATGAAGATAATTTTTATTAAAAATTGAGTGTTATAATTATTTTTGTTGGCAAAATTTGTCACAACATTTCAAAACTAACATCAGAGTTGTTCAAGGCCACTAATTTTGCTTTCATCTTACATTATTTTTCCTCTACAAACTATATTTTATTGATGTTTTTAAAATATTTTCCTTTGTTACATATAAAAACAATTTTAAAATTCATTTTTAAAAAGTTTTAAGTTCCAAATTCTATACCTCCTCCCCTGCATTCCCTCCTCCCTGTGATAGTAATCAATCTGAGGTAGGTTATACATGTGTAAGCTTGTAAAACATATTTCCACATTAGTCATTTTGTGGAAGAAAACTCAAAACCAAGGAAGGAAGGGAGGAAGAAGAACATAGTATGCTTCATTCTGTATTCAGATGCCATCAGTTCTTTCTTGGGAGGCAGATAACATTTCTCATGAGTCCTTTGGGATTGTCTTGGATTACTGTATTGCTGAGAATAGATAAATCATTCATAGTTGTTCATTGTACAATATTCTTGTTACTATGTACACTGTTCTCCTGGTTCTGCTCACTTCACTCAGCATCAGTTCATGCAAGTCCAGGTTTTTCTAAAGTCATCCTGCTCATCATTTCTTATAGCACAATAATATTCCATTATGATCATATACCACAACTTGTTTAGCCATTCCCCAATTGATGGACATCCCCTTCATTTTCAATTCTTTGCCACCACAAAAAGAGCTACTATAAATATTTTTGTACAAATAATCCTTCCTGGACTTTTGATGAAAAATGCTATCCATCCTCAGAGAAAGAACTGATGGTGCTGAATGCAGATTGAAACATATTGTTTTAACTTTATTTTTTTGAGGTTTTTCTTTCACAACATGACTATTATGGAAATGTTTTGCATGACTATACATGTATAACCTATATTGAATTGCTTGCCTTTTCAATGGAGGGGGAGAGGAAGGGAGAGAATTTGAAACACAAAGTTTTAAAAACCAATGTTAAAACTTGTTTTTACCACTGGCCTTGGAGTTAGGAGGACCTGAGTTCAAATGTGGCCTCAGACATATAACACTCACTAGCTGTGTGACTCTGGGCAAGTCACTTAACCCCAATTGCCTCACCAAAAACAAGAACAAAAACAAAAACAAAACAAAACAAAAAAACTTGTTTTTACATGTAACTGGGGAAACATAAAATACTAAATTAAAACAAAAAAAAATTACAAATAGTCCTTCCCTCCCCCTCATTTTTACTCTTTTGGATATAGAACTAATAACAATGTTGCTGGGTCAAAAGGTATGCACACTTTAATAGCCCTTTGAGCATAATAACAAATTCCAAATGCTTGGATCAGTTCAGAACTCAACCAACAATGCATTAGTGTCCCAATTTTCCCACATCCCCTCCAACATTTGTCATTTTCCTTTTTTGTAATATTAGCAAATCTGATAAGTGTGAGTTTATACTTCAAACTTGTTTTCATTTGCATTTCTCTATTCAATAGTGATGTAGAGTATTTTCACATAAGTATGTATAAGTTTGATTACTTTGTCTGAAAACTACCTAGTCATATCCTATTCTATTTTTAGAGGTGTTACTTTCATCAGTATTTTTTGTGTCTCCTTTACCAAGTTGTTGACTCTTTTATTCATGATTGTCTTCTATCACTCTCATTTCTTTTCCTAATTTTTTTTTGTCTACCTCTCTTATTTGATTTTTTAAAAAAAAATTTACATCTTCAGTGAATTATTATTATTATTTTTTTGTCCTGAGGCCAATTCACATTTTTCTTTGTGGCTTTGGATGTAGCAGTTTTTACTTTGCCATTCTTCTTCTGAGTTCATGTTTAAATCTTCTCTGCCTCCATAGTAACTTTCTATGGTTAGGTTCTTTTTTTCATTGTTTCCTCATTTTCCCAGCCTATTTCTTGACTTTCAATTTTATGTTAAAATTGGGCTCTGTTCCTGGGGGGCAGGAGGAACTGTCCCAAGCTTTAGGTTTGTCTTCCTGCTATCTTCAGAGCTAGTTCTGGTGGTCTGTAAGTTTTCAATTCTTCCAGGGTGGTATGACCTAAAGAAAGGTGTGTTTACTACTCTACTGGCATATGCTCTTGTCTTTAAGTGACCACAAACATTCTTTTCAGCCCGGGAACAATGACTAGGGTCCCCACTCCCCTACAGCTGCAGTCTCTAGTGTGCTAGCACTCTTTCTCATCCTGGGACAGCAAACCTGGACAATGCAACAGAGTCCTGCACCCAGTGGCAGCAAAGGGTACCCTTCTGATCAGGTGTTCTACACACTTACCACATGTGGGCTGAGAGCTTCTGAAGTCACTGTTGGCCTGCTGATTCAGTTGGCCTTGAGACTTGCAGTTGGCTTGCTGGGGCACAACCTGCACTGGGGTGCACTCCACTCTCACCCAGTGAGACAGATCTTTCCCGCCAACCTTCTAAGTTGTCTGAACTGGAAAATTATTTTGCTACTTCCTTTTGTTGGTGATGCCGCTTCAGAATTTGTCTTGAGAAATTATTTTAAAGTCATTTGGAGGGGGATTTGGAGAAGATCAGGTGACTCCTTGCCTTTACTCTGTCATCTTGGCTCCACCCCTTAGTATATAAATTGTACAGATAGCAAGAACTAAGGCATTAAAAGGTTAAATGATTTGCCCAGGTTCACACATATAGTAAGTTTCAGAGACTGAGTTTGAACTCAGGTCATATAGCTTCAGGAGCAGCACTCTATTCACTGTGCCACCTACCAGCCAAAAGAAATCATTACAGAAATAAGTGTCCTACAGTTACCAAAATATTTATACCAGAATTTTTTATGTCAACAAAGAGCAGGAAACAAGACCATATTAATTGACTGGGAAATGGCTGATGAAGTTATGGTATTTGCTATGAAATATTATTGAGGAGTACTGAAAAAAACAATAGTACCTCAGAGCAAAACTCATTACATTTATAAGGCTTTATATACAGTATGAAATTTGGGATATCTAATTAGGACTGTGCTCAAGCAACAGGTCATCTCTTGTTAATTAGATCTATAAGTTTTATCTCTAGTATAATTTCTCCAAGGTACGGTCAAGTATGACCTCCACATCAAGGCTTTCCCACAATTATTGCTTTTATAAGTCTTCTTTCCAGTGTGAATATTCTGATGTCTAGAGATCTCTATGTTTCAGCAAAAGACATGTCCCAATTGAGCACATTCGTAAAGTTTCTCTCCACTGTGAATGGTCAGATGCAAAGTAAGAGATGATCTCTAACTAAAGGTCTTCCCACATTGAGTGCAAATTCAGTTTGTCCCCAGAATAAATTTTCTGATATCTAACAAGCTCTATACTCCATTTGAATGCCTTTCCTCATAAATTACAGTGATAAGTTTATATCTAATATGAATTTTTCCATGGGAAATCAGGGATGATTGTTGCTGGAAGATCTTAAGCACACTGATTACATTCATAAGGTTTCTCTCCAGTGTGGCTTCTCAGATGTACGGCAAGACTGGAGGTGCATCTGAAAGTCTTTCCACTCCGATTACATTTTTAAGGTTTCTTTCCTGTGAATCCTCTGATGTACAACAAGACTGACACTCTGTCTGAAAGTCTTTCCACATCGATAACATTCATAAGGTTTTTCTCCAGTGTGGATTCTCTGGTGTAGTGCAAAACTGGAGTGGTATGTGAAAGTCTTGCCACATTGGTTACATGTATAAGGTTTCTCTCCAGTGTGGAGTCTCTTATGTTGAGCAAGATTGGAGCTCTGTGTGAAAGCCTTTCCACATTCATTACATTCATAAGGTTTCTCTCCAGTGTGGATTCTCTGATGATTAGCAAGACTAGAGCTGTGTCTAAAAGTCTTTCCACACTGATTACATTTAAAAGGTTTCTCACCAGTGTGGATTCTCTGATGTTCGGCAAGATTGGATTTCTGTCTGAAAGTCTTTCCACACTGATTGCATTCATAACATTTCTCTTTGGTGTGACTTCTCTGATGTACAACAAAGGATGACTTTTCATTGAAAACTTCACCACATTCACGACACTCAAGGGATTTCTCTTTAGTATGAATTCTCTGATGGGAAGTAAGGGAGGACTGTCTCTCAAAGGCCTTTCCACATTGCATACAATTATGTAGCTTTTCGCTAGTATGACATTTCTGATGCTGAATAAATGATAACTGTCCTTTAAAGGCTCTCCCACATTCATTGCAGTCATAATGTTTCTTTCCATGGTCAATGAGCTTTGAATTACTGCTGAAGGCCTTCTCACCTTCATTATGTGTATAAAGCATTTCTCCACTATGACTTTTCTGAGATCTAATTAGGTCTGAATTCAAGCTGAAGGCCATCTCACATTGATAAGCTTGCACTTCAGGAGGCTTCTCACGAGACTCAACAAGGTCTACCTGTCCAGTAGAGCATTCCCTACATCTACTATCCTGAGAACAGATGGAATAGTGTCTGAAACTCCTTCCATCTTTATCAAATTCACAGTGACTCTTTTGTTTTTTGTCAATCTTGATATCAGAATCACAGATTTCTCTCAAATTGAGATTACAGTAATTACCACTCATGAATCTTTGCTGTTGTGATTCTTCCAAAGAAATGCTCAGCTTTGCAGCAGCCTTCCTCATTTCAAGCCTACTCTCTCCATCTAAAGTAAACAAAGAAACAAACAAACAATATATATATATATATATACATATAGTGACACATACACATATACACAAATATATCCTCTTCCTCCACTGACAGAAAGTAACTGATTTGTAATCTGTTTCCTTAGTGAAAGAGAAGAGTCTTCAAACTTAGATGGGCAGAATCAATCATTTGAAAATGACTTTAGCTCACATCCCCAGGGTGATTTAACTTCCACAGAAGTTTAAAAACAATAACACTGGATCCTCACAACAAACCTGAGACACAGGGAGGCCCAGCATCCCCATTACAGGTCATGAGCTCAAAATGGCTGAATGGGCTGACCAACATCCCTGCAGCTGAGATCAGCATTCAAACTCTGTGACTGGGCATGCTCTGTCCTTAGTACTGGACAGCCTTTCTCCATTGCCCTTTTTTTTTATGAAGTAAAACTCTTATTATTGCATGTTCACTTGTTTGTACTTGGAGATGTGTATACAGACTTTTGTGTAAGCAGTCATTTAAATAAGTACCCAGTGGAAGACACTTGGCATGTCTGTAATATCATTTTGGAGGTACTGCTGCACAAATATAAGCTAATGCCCAATGATCAGTATGAGAAATGTATTGTAACAAATTAATTTATTTAAGTTTGGACATTTTTGAAATACAAATTTGGCTGGATGTTTTAAATTCCTGTCACGTTATGTAGATTTATTGTGCTTGCTAAAAATAGTGATTACTGTTTTGCTTTCAGCTGTTTGAAAAATAATGTCTTTGGGAAAGCATGGCTAAGTTCCCTGGTTGTAGGGAGTAGACCATTGTCTCACCCTGGGATGGAAGGCGATCAGTGCCAAGCACAAGGGCTCAGAAATGATCCCTGATGCAATCAGGTCCAACCCAGACTTCTAGCGAGTATTTCCTTTCCTAATGACCGTATATCCCTCTAAGTCACTGCCCTTCAGTGGCTGTGTCGGCACAGCTGGGGGATTCCCAGAGGTTAAGATTCTGGTTCTCTGCATTGACTATAGGTGCCATACTTTTGGTGTAAGGATGCCTTTAAGCAGAGAAGTCGTAGATCTTTGCCTGAGGTTCAGATAAGGCACACAGCTCCTAAGAGCCAGTGGCAGGATTTGAATGCATGTCTTCTTCCAATCATGTCTCATACTCTGCACAGTCAGACAAGCAGCCTAAGGTTGGGGTGTGTAGTCCAGTCACACAGATACTACAGGTTCATCAAGGGGTGCTTCCTGCCGCACAGGACACTGTGAAGGGCAGGAAATCTCAGTGGTGGGGGGTGTTTCTGAGACCCTCATCCTCTCCCAGAGCTGGTCTATTAGCTGCTGGTCTTCACAGCAACACCCCCAACCACTAAGGCCCCCAGACCTCCAGAGACCTCTCAGAGTTAAGAACCCTCCAGTCCCAGGAGGCGTCTGACTCCCCAGCCCAACGTCTCCTCTCTCCACACTCCTTTGCTGGAATGCCATCATACTTTCAATCCTTTTTTCAAATGCCAATTGTTGATCCTTGTTACTGGGTCTCGGTTCTTTCTGTTTCTCTTTATTGACAAGGGCTGGTGCATCACCGTAGTCATCCTTTGTAAATTTCACATGCTAAGTAACAGTAATGTTGTTGTGTACTAATTTTCAATATTGTATCCAACTTTTCTCATATTGTATTCAGATCTACAAATGTTCCATTTGTGACATATATACAGAATATTATTTCACTGCCTATCATGTCTATGAACGTAGGTGAATTCCCTTTGTGATCCCATTTACTCCTTCTCTTCTCATGTCTAAGATCACATCATGATGGCCAACCTTGGTTTCTGTATTCACCTGAAGCAAATTATATTCTGTTCTGGCCCCTCACTTTTTTAGGATAACCATTATCTATTTATTTTTTAAAATTTATCCTTCAATGTCTCTGCTCCCCAATTAAAAGAAGAGAAAAAGAAAAACCTTCTGATTACCACAATAAAAAAATCCATTTATTTCCCACGTGTAAATATATTATGTTTTATAGTGCAGACAGACCTAAAGTCTGTCACCCTTCTGTCAGGGAGTGGACAGCATGCCTCATTATTGGGCCCATTGCAGTCCTAGCCATTTTGTAGCTGACAAATCCTTTAGGACTTCACAATAATGGTCTAAGAGGTTTGAGCTAAAAATTCTTTAATGGATCCTTAGCAGAAAATAATTGCCCAATTTTGTTATGAAAATATTTAAATAAAAATAAAGTAAAGATATATACGTATTTTCCTCTGGAACGACTAATATGTACATGTTTCAAGCACATTAGTTTTCTTTCTGCAGTGATTCCAAACCCTCACGATCAGGCACACAGTGTTTTTCAAGTTCATGTAATGATTACATCAAACTCTGACCGCTTCTAAGTGCCACATGTTCCTTCAGGTTCTCATCCTGACAATCAGATTGCATCCCAAGAGCCAGAAAGGTCTGAAATCCAAGTGCAAACTGATTCCCAGTGGATGGTCACAGGCATGCACCTGTGGTCGCTTGCTTTCTGTCCCTCACCAGAGTGGCTCCTTCACTCCCAGGTGACCTTGTAAGCACATCTCATCAGCAGGGTAACCACCAGATCAAGATGTCGCCTCTGTGCACAGATGGCAGGCTCTTTGGAAACCAGGAGCACATTAC
>NW_020954646.1:219601-221536 GCF_900497805.2 Vombatus ursinus | reverse complement strand
GCCTGCCTCCCCTCCCCAAGCCCTGCCCTCCATCACATGGAATGCCTTGGCCACTGCGATAACCCTCATTCACTCTAGACTCCTCCCAGGCCTCCAAACTCCACAGCAGGACTCAGATTCCACCTGGGCCTCCAACCAGTCTGGTCTGCTGAGAATCCTCCCTCCCTCCCCCTGCTCTGGGGCTCAGACCCTCCTCCTTCTCAGCAGACTCCCCTGGCCTTCTTCCAGCTCTCCCCTTGCTACACTCATCATCTTCCAAACTAGGACACCCAGAGCCTCCCTCCCTCCTGATTCTCCCAACCATTTCCCTCCCCCACTTCCCACCAGGCAGGTGTCCCCATCCTCCCTGTAGACTGGACCCCAGGCTTACCCACCCCAATGTGTCTTTCTCCTCCAACCGGGAAACATTTGCGCACTACTAGAGTCTGTGTCCCTAAGGGACAATCTCTCACTGGAAGAAAAGTGGGTCCTCTGGGAGGGCTGAGGCCAGGGAGTCAGGACACCTGGGTCCCAGAGCAAGTATTACAGGTGCTTGTAAAGTGAGCCCTTCTGCCTCTTCACATTCTCAGAGAGAGATTTCAAAGCAGGAAAAAACCACCATGACTTAAAAGTCCTACTCAGGAGCTGAGGGGACAGAGGATTTCAAATTTTTGGGACAATGGTGAGTTCCCTGTCCAGCAAGGGATAACTAAGAGAAGGTAGAAGGTGAGCCGTGCAAGCCTTGGGTTTAGCAATACAGAGTTCAGGGGACTGTTTTGGCCAAAGCATGGAACTTTGGATTCCTTAGAAAGTTATGGAATTTTATTGAGTAATCTCCCAGAACCAGTCTAGGGCAGAAAGAGCCATTGATATTCCTAAACCTTCATCTTCACAACGTTTGAAACTTTTCAGTCTTACCCAGTCTCTGTTGGGACTTAGCTTTCAGGGGAAACTAGGGAGGGAGATTTGGCTAAAGCGTACCTATTTCCTTGTGGATTTAAAGTTGACTGTGTACTGTAGTTTTTAGCTGAAGAAAAAGAAAAAGTTCCTATTGAAGAAGGTAAAAGAGGGAGAGTGATTTGTACCACTAGAAAGCAGGTCACCTTGACAGCTGTAACTTCTCCTTTCTTTCTACATTGGAGAAACTAAGAATAAAACTATGGGACAGGTCTGTGGCTCCTAAAAGGGCCTGCTTGTACAAGGGACTGTTGTGTCTGTATTATGCTATCTGTGCTTTGTGGTGACACGTAGCTACCAGGTGTTTTACCTTGTGATGATTAAAATGGTTTGAGAGGCATGGTTTTGGGAAACTTAATAATTTTATTAATAAGGCCAGCAGGTTATCTGTAAAAGGATGGTCATTTGGCTGTCTCTCTTAGACCAAAGACAATCCTGATGGTAGGCTCAGGTTTATATACCCTTCAAAGAGTAGTAGGTGTTCAATGAGGGGCTGGGAGTGACATCATGTCACCCTTGGACAGAGAAAATATCTCTATACTCAGACCACCCCCAGCCTTGGGCTATCTACAAAAGGATATGTCTCCATCCAAGTAACCTGAGTAGAACACAGTGGGGTATATTTCCTTGTAAGGTTGGGTGGGGTCTGACCAAGATGGAGAAGCTTTAATTCAATCTCATTATCAGTACTGTCCTTCAAGAGACTGACCTTTTTAAAACCAGGAATTTGGAAGAAGGGGAGAGCTCTGAATCTCCACAAAATATTGGTTATTAATAATCATTTCTCTCAACCTGTGCCTTTTCTTTTGGTGTGATCAACCAAAGGAAACAGGCTGTAAAAAATAAACTTTTGGGGACAGCTAGGGAGCACAGTGGATAAAGCACCAGCCTCAGGAGGACCTGAGTTCAAATCTGACCTCAGACACATGACACTTACTAGCTGTGTGACTCTGGGCAAGTCCCTTAACCCCAATTGCCTCACCAAAAAAAAAAAAAAAA
>NW_020954646.1:207240-219591 GCF_900497805.2 Vombatus ursinus | reverse complement strand
CATCAGTTGGGGTTGAGTGCATTCAGGGTGATATGGCACTAGACATATACACTTCACTGGAAGGTGATCAATTTTAAATGTTAAATTTTGTATAAGCATAAAATAGAATGTTGAAAAAAAAATGTTGTCCCCTTCCACAAGGTTGCAAACAGAAAAAGGAGGCAATAGATTCGCAGATAAACTGCAGGATTGCATGAAAGGAGATATCTGGAGGGTCTTGAAAACAGGATAAAGAGAAGGCATTGAGTCAATGTTGTGTTAACTCAGGAATGATATTTGGTAAAGAGAAGAAGCCAGAGTTGATTGTCCAAGGGTAGATAAATGAGGACTCTTTAGGGAACTTTGTAGAGTTTCACAAGCTACCTTCATGTACATATTCAGCCTACATCCATATATTCAGGTTACTGCCTGTGGTAATCAACAAATTTCTCATTAATTTGAAATAGTTTTTGTCTTCTGATTTTTGTGACCCAACACTTCTCATGTCTTCAAAATTGGTGGAAATGACAAAAAGGAAAATATCAATATTTGATTTTTAAATTTTGAAATGTAGAAAAATCCCCAAAACAAACACTTTATGTATGCTGTGAATCAGAACAAGAAGACTGCCTATGAAACAATTTCGATTATGTATTTACTATATTACCAGAAACTCTATCTATGAACCTTTAATCTTAGAGCTTGAACACCATCATTTTAATTATGACAAATGGTATTGGTAATCTTTGTTGTAGTTTTTCATAGATTTTCCTGTTACTATATCCTCTCCTGTCAATGCCTCTCAGTAGGATTTGAGAATAGAAAACCCAGGAGGTAATCTCCCTGCTTCTTGGGAATTTTTTGGCATATATAGCAGATTAGATTCCTTTTGCCTGGTTACTGTATGCTACACTAATTGCTTTATGACTGTGGACTATTATTGTTCTGTTGTGTTAATCTAGCTTTTCTGGTTGTTCAGTTTTACTCCTATTACCTGTTGTGTCCTCTTCCTCCATCTACTCTTTCCAAGAAGACTGGCAAAGACTGAATGCTGTCACTAAATTACACAATGAAGTAGAACAACCTTGATTATCACTGGAAAGTTTATTAGGTATTGGCTGACTTTTGAGCACTCCTTCTGACTCTGAGAGTCTATGAAGATCCATCTTAAATGGTGGAGTAAAGGCAGACACTCATCTGAGCTCTCCCAAATTCCCCTCCAAATAAATTTAACGTAACACCTCAAAATGAATTTTAGAGTGGCAGAACCAACAAAAGGATGGGGTGAAATAATTTCCAGCACAAGAGAATTTGGAAGATTGGCAGGAAAGGTCAGTCTCACTGGGGTGAGAGTGGAGTACAGCGCAGCACAGGCCATACCCCAGCAAGCCAGCAGCGGGCTTTGGGGGTCATTGAATCAACAGCAGGGGCTTCCAGAGCACTCAACCCACGGACTTTAAAAGGGTCAGACAACTGGTCAGGAGATTGCTGGGGGCCCTTAGCTGGCACTGGGTATCCCAGGGTGAGGAGGAGCACTAGAGCATGTGTCACATGGGAACAGGGATCCTGGTCACAGGTCCAGGGCAGAAGAGTGCTTGTGGTCACTCACAGACCAGGAGAGCAGTGACCACATTTCTCCTTAGATCATACCACCTTGGAAGAATGGAAAACTTACAGATCCCTGGAACTAGTTTTGAAAAAAAAAGGACAAAAAACCTGAAGTTTGGGACAGTGCCCCCTATACCCCAGAGTTTGCTTGTAAACGCATCTAGTGCCAGAGTTTTTGTCTTCTGGAGCTCATTTATGACTTGTCTAATTTGCTTTCCTAAAGTAGGAGTTTTTAAATACTCTTTTTCCTCTTCTAATAATCTGGGCAACTTACATTTTTGTAAATATTCATTTCATTTAGATGGAAGTGAATTGGCTTTTATTTGGGTAAAATCGGCCCTAATTATTGCTTTGATTTCATCTTCTTTGCTTGCATATTCACCTTTTTCATTTTTGATATGAATAATTTGGTTTTCTCTTTTTAAAATAAAATTAACGAATAATTTATTCAAGTTTTATTTATTATTAAAATGTGTTTGTACTCTTTTATTTATCTCTCCTTTGATTTTCAGAATTTCTATTTTGGCATTTAATTAGAGGTTTTTCATTTGTTTTAATAGGTTTTTACTTACATACCCAATTGTATAATCTATTCTTTCTCTCTTATTTATGTAAGCATTCAGAGATTTAAAACTTTCCCTAAGTATTGCTTTAGCTGTGTCCTATAAATTTTGATGTTGTCTCATTGTTGTTATTATATTTCATGAAATTATAGTTTCTGTGATCTGATCTTTGATCAACTCATTCTTTAGGATTAGATTATTTACTTTCCAACCTCCTCTTTTTAGAGATGAGCAAACTGAGGCAAAAAGAGGTTGTTCTTTGCCCAGAATTATGCAACAAGACAGTGTGTGAGGCAGGATTTGAACCCAAGTCTCCCTGATTCTAAACCCAGTGCCCTATAATTACAATATACTGCCTTACTCTACACTGTTTTCAATATCAATTTTAATTATAAGAAAAGTGACTTCACTGTCCAAACATTTTAGCCAAAGATTCTACTATAAGATGTATGAACCAAGGAATAATTAGGATAATTAGCACTTAAATAGTGATTTAATGCTTGCAAAGCAATTTAGAGATACAATCAAATTTGATCCTCACATCAAGCCTCAGAGATGGATATTATTAGTACACACATCCTACAGTAGATGAGGAAAACTGAGGCAGTAATAGTTTGAGGGATTTGCCCAAAGTCACATAGCTACGAAGTGTCAGACTGAATTTGAATTCAGGTCTTTTGGTTCCAGGGTCAGCACTCTATCAATTGTGCCACATACTAGACTAAAGAAATCACTACATAAATACATGTCTAACAGTTACCAAAATATTTATACCAGAATTTTTTGTGTCAACAAAAAACAGGAAACAAGTGAGTATGAATCAACTGGGAAATGGCTGGTGGAGTTACGCCATAACTGTTATAGGGTATTAATGTTATTGGATACTACAGAGAACTGAAAAACAATAGTATTTCAGAGAAAATTCATTACATTTGAAGGATTTTATGTGTGCATTTAGGGTTATGAAGTCTCTATGAAATCTGGGATGTTTAAGTCTGTGCCGGAGCAAAAGGTCTCCCCTCGTTAATTAGATTCAAAAGTTTTATCTCCAACATAATTCCTCCAATGTACAGATCCCCTTTACAAGCTTTACAAGATTACAGGCTCCCCTTCAAGGCTTTCCTACAATCATTGCTTTTATAACCCTTCTTTCCAGTGTGAATATTCTGGTGTCTAGGGATCTCCATCTTCCAGCAAAAGGTATGTCCCCATTGAGGTTTCTCTCCACTATGAATCCTCCGATGTAAGATAAGAAGTGATCTCTGACTAAAGGTCTTCCCACATTGAGTCCAAATTCAGTTTGTCCCCAGAATAAATTTTCTGATATCTAACAAGCTCTATACTCTATTTGAAGGCTTTTTCTCATTCATTATAGTAATAGGATTTCTATCTATTATGAATTCTTCTATGGGAAATAAGAGATGATGGCTGCCGGAAGGTTTTACCACATTGATGACATTCATAAGGTTTTTCTCCAGTATGGATTGTCTGATGTACAATAAGAGATGAACGCTCCCTGAAGGCTTTGCCACATTCGTGACACTCATGAGGTTTCTCTCCAGTGTGGATTCTTTGATGGAGACTAAGTTTGGAGTTGAATCTGAAAGCCTTTCCACACTGATTACATTCATAAGGTTTTTCTCCAGTGTGGATTCTCTTATGTTCAGCAAGATTGGAGCTCTGTCTGAAACTCTTTCCACACTGATTACATTCATAAGGTTTCTCTCCAGTGTGGATTCTCTGATGTTTGGCAAGACCAGAACTGCATCTGAAAGTCTTTTCACATTGATTACATTCATAAGGTCTCTCTCCAGTGTGGATTCTCTGGTGCTTACCAAGACTGGATCTACATCTGAAAGTCTTTCCACATTGATTACAATCATAAGGTTTCTCTCCAGTGTGGATTCTCTCATGTAGAGCAAGTTTGGATGTATTTGTGAAACTCTTTCTGCACTGATTACATTCATAAAGTTTCTCTCCAGTGTGGATTTTCTGATGTAATGCAAGATTGGAACTCTGTGTGAAAGCCTTTCCACACTGATTACATTCATAAGGCTTCTCTCCAGTGTGGATTCTCTGATGATTGGCAAGACTAGAGCTGTGCCTGAAAGTCTTTCCACACTGACTGCATTTATAAGGTTTTTCTCCAGTGTGGATTCTCTGATGTTCAGCAAGACTGGAGCTCTGTCTGAAACTTTTTCCACATTGATTACATTTATAAGGTTTTTCTCCAGTGTGGATTCTCTGATGTTCAACAAGACTGGAGCTCTGTCTGAAACTTTTCCCACATTGATTACATCCATAAGGTTTCTCTCCAGTGTGGATTCTCTGATGTTCAGCAAGATTGGATGTGTTTGTGAAAGTTTTCCCACACTGATTACATTTGTGAGGTTTCTCTCCAGTGTGGATTCTCTGATGTAGAGACAGACTGGAACTCTGTGTGAAGGTCTTTTCACATTGGTTACATTCATAAGGTTTCTCCCCAGTGTGGATTCTCTGATGTTCAGCAAGACTAGAGCTCTGTCTGAAACTCTTTCCACATTGACTACAGTAATAAGGTTTCTCTCCAGTGTGGATTCTCTGATGCAGAGTAAGTTTAGAGTTGCATCGGAAAGTCTTTCCACACTGATTACATTCATAAGGTTTCTCTCCAGTGTGGATTCTCTGATGTTGAACAAGACTAGAATTGCATCTAAAAGACTTTCCACATTGATGACAAGGATAAGGTTTCTCTCCAGTGTGGATTCTCTGGTGTTCAGCAAGACTGGACCTCTGTCTGAAAGTCTTTCCACACTGGTTACATTCATAAGGTTTCTCTGCAGTGTCTCTTCTCTGATGTACAATACAAGAGGAGTTTTCACTGAAAGCTTGATCACATTCATGACACTCATGAGATTTCTTACTAGTATGAATTCTCTGATGGGAAACAAGGGATGACTGTCGCCGGAAGGCCTGTCCACAGTGCATACATTTATGTAGCTTTTCACTAGTATGGAATTGCTGATGGTGAATGAGCGATAACTGTTGCTTAAAGGATGTACCACGTTCACTACAGCCATAATGTTTCTTTCCATTTGGAATTTTCTGATGGTCAGTGAGCTTTGAATTATGACTGAAGGCCTTCTCACCTTCATTACACGTATAAAGCATTTCTCTGGTATGACTTTTCTGGTGTCTAATTAGCTCTGAACTCAAGCTGAAGGTCATCTCACGTTGATTGCATTGATGAGTTTGCACTACTGGAGGCTTCTCATGAGACTCAACAAGCCCCACCTGTTCAGTAAAGCGTTCCCTATATTTATGATCCTGTGAACAGCCATTCCCTGAGGTCCTTCTCTCACAGTGAATTAGGAGGGGACGTCGGCTGAAACTCTTTCCGTCTTTATCAAATTCAGAGTGACTCTTCTGTTTTTCCTCCATCTTGATATTAGATTCACAGATATCTCTCAAAATGACGTCCCAGTGACCATCATTCATGAATCTTGGCCATTGTGATTTGCCCACAGAAATGCTCAGCTCTGAAGCAGTCTCCCTGATTTCAAGCCTGGTCTCTCCATCTGAAGGAAACAAAGAGAGAAACGTATTGACTTATTTATGGACGCACACGCATATACACAAATATATCTCAGAAAGTCACTGATTATAATCTACTTCCCTAGGGAAAGACAAGAGTCTTCAAACTTAAATGGGTAGAATCCATCATTTGAAAATGCCTGTAGCTCACATCCCCAGGCTGATTTAATTTACAAAGAGTTTCACATACAACAACCCTGGATTCTCACAACAAACCCACAACACAGGAAAAACCAGCATTCTCATCACATTCCCAACTTGGGCCATGAATGGCTGAGTGACCTGCCCAACATCCCTGTAGCTGAGACTAGAACTCAAACCTTGTGACTGGGCATGCTCTGTCCAAGGTACTAGATGGTCTTTCTCCTTTGCACTTTTTTCTTCAAAGAAAAACTATTTCATTATCACATGTTTATTTGCTTGTATTTGTAAGCATGTACAGAGACCATTATTTTGGCAGTCATTTAAACAAGTACCCAGTGGAAATAGGACACTTGGCATGTCTGTAACACCATTTTAGAGGCAATGCGCAGAAGTACGAGTTAAAAGCCCAATCAACAGTATGAGAAATATACTGTAAAATGTAATTTGAGTTCAGACATTTTTAAAATACAATTTTGGTTGGAGTTTTCAAAACTATAATCCTTTTCACATCCTGTAGTTAAATTTGTTCTTATTAGAAACGATGATGACCATTTTGCACTCAGGTGTTTGAAAAATAGTGTCTTTGGGAAGGCATTGCTAAGTTCCCTGAATGAAGGGAGTGGACCACTATCTCATACTGGAATAGAAGGTGATCAGTGCCAAGTACCAGAACAAGACAATGACCCCTGATGCAATCACTTACAGCCCCAGTCTCCTGGCAAATATTTCCCTTCTTAATGACTGTATATCCTTCTGTGTCAGCACCATTCAGTGGCTGTGTCAGCATGGTTTGGGGGCTTCCCAGGTTAAGATTCTGGTTCTCTGCATTGACTATAGGTGCCACACTTTTGGTGTAAGGATGCCTTTAAGTAGAGAAGTCTTAGATCTTTGCCTGAGGCTCAGATAAGGCACATAGCTCCTAAGAGCCAGTAGCAGGATTTGAATGCATGTCCTCTTTCAATCATGTCCAATACTGTCAACACTCAGACAAGCAGCCTAAGGTCAAGGTGTACAGCACAATCATGGGTGATGTCAGGGTCCCTTCTGCTCTGCTGGACACTTGGGAGGGGAGGGGCAGGAAATCCTGACAAGGGGTCTCTGAGACCCTTGTCCTCTCCCACATGTGGCCTCTTACTTGCTGGTTGCCACAGCAACATGCCCAACCACTAAGGACCTTGAGGAAAGAACCCTCCAGTCCCAGGAGGCATGTGGCCCTCACGACCCAGCCTCCCCCTCTCTGCACCCCTTCACAGGACCTCCATGGCATTTCTCCAAACGCCAGTTGTTGTTTGTACCTTTGTTGGGGTTAGAGTTCTCCATGTTTCTCTTTCTTGATCAGTTTTGATGTATTTTCATAGCCCTTCTTTGTAAATCACATGCTAAGCCAGGCAATATTCTGTTCTTTAGTAATTTTCAACTTTGGGTCCAACTTTGCTTCTATTATCTTCAGATTCATAGATGTGCCATTTGTGGCACATACACTAAATATTCATATTATTTCATTCCCCGTCACGTCTATAAGCATATTTAATTTCTCTGGTGATCCCTTTTCTTTGCTTTTTTCTGTTCTCATATCTAAGGCCACATAACTGTCAACCGTGTCTCTTACATTCACCTGACGCCTGCTATATTCTGGTCTGATCCGTCACTTTTTTAGGATGGCCATTATCTATTTGTTTTTTAAAGTTTATCTTTGAATGCTTCTGCTCCCTAATTAAAAAAAGGAAACCCAAAATCCTTGCAATAAACATGATTTTAAAAATCCACTTCTTTCCCATGTACAAAAATATTATCAGTTATACTGGACTTTGAGTGTGTCCCCCTTCTGTCAGGAAGTGGACAGCGTGCCTCACCATTGCGCCTATTGCAGCCCTAGCCATTTTGTGGCTGATGAACCCTTTGGGGCTTCACAGTAATGGCCTAAGGGGTTTGTGCTAAAAATCATTTAATGGAACCTAGAGCAGAAAATAATCGCCGAATTAAGTTATAAATATATGTAAATAAATAAACTAAATGTAAATATATAAATGTATATAGTTATATGAATTTATTTAGTATAGAAATATATGTTAGTATTATATAAATATATAACTTTATTTAAATAAAATAAATTTGATTAAATTTGAAAAATAAAACAAATGCAAAATGAAAGAAATAAAATAAAATAAATTATACCTAAAAATTTAAATGTATAAATATTTTCCTCTGCAACGACTAACACGTACATGTTTCAAGCACATTAGTTTTCTTTCTGCAGGGATTCCAAACTCTCATGGTCCTGCATAAATATTTTTCAAGTTCATGCAGTGGTTACATCAAATCCTGACCACTTCCGACTAGGTGCCGCATGTTCCTTCAGGTTCTCATCCTGATATCAGATTGTTTCCCAACAGCCAGAAAGGTCTGAAATCCAAGTGCAAACTGATTCCCAGTGGGTGGTCACAGGCATGCACCTGTGGTCACTTGCTTTCTGTCACTGCACCAGAGTGGTTCCTTCACTCCCAGGTGACCTTGTAAGCACATCTCATCAGCAGGGTAACCACCAGGTCAAGATGTCACCTCTGTGCACAGATGGCAGGCTCTTTGGAAACCAGGAGCATGTTACAAGCCATCCTGAAACCATCATGGGCCATCTCAACCGTTCTAGAAAACAGTCCTTATATTCATTCTCATTAGAGTTTTCAGGCTATTTTCTGATTTGAACTTACCCTCCACTTACGTTAATACTCTTCAATTGAGCAAATTTTTTCTTCTCTTTTTCTTTTTTTTTAAATTAATATATATTTGTGGAATATAAGCCTTTCCAAAACATAGTACAGTAAAAAAGATGATTGTGTGTGAAACTGCAAATCTAATATGAAAAACTTGCTACTCCTTTCAAATATACGACAAAATCATCAAGTAAATTTTTTCTCCTTTTTTTCTTCCCTCCCCCCAACTCTAAAGATGGCTATCATCAGACATAAATTATATATAGGTGTATTTATTCTATACATACTTCTATTTATCATTTCTTACTCTGGAGGCAGATAGCACTGTTCTTTATATGTCCTTTATAGTTAATTTGGGTATTTATAATTATATAACATTCATTCAAAGTCTTTCTGAAAACAACATTGCTGTTACTGTATATGATGTCCTCTTAGTACTGTTCATTTCACTCTTCATTATTTCATGCAAGATTTTGCATGATTTTCTGAGATCACTGAATTCATCACTTCTGATAGCTCAGTACTTCATTTTCTTCCTAATCATATACCACAACTTGTTTAGTTAACTGAACAGGTTTCCAAAAGAATTGGTTGGCAACATGGATCAGTCATTCACAAAAGTTTTTGTGAGAGTACAGCCAGTGTGCCAGTGGTAGGAATAAGAAAGTTATGGTCCTTAGTTTGTTTTGTTTCTTTTAAATAAAATTAAGGAATGAGAAGGAATGCAATGGGAGAAAGGGAAAGGGGGAGATAGAATGGGGTAAATTATCTGACATAACAGAGGTACAAAAAAGCTTTTATGGTAGAGGAAAAGATAGGTGAAGTGGGGGTCAAGTGTGAATCTTACTTTCATCAGAAATGGCTTAAAGAGGAAATAACATACACATTCAATTGGGTATAGAAATCTATCTTGCCATACAAGAAAGTAGGAGAGGAAGGGAATAAGAGAAGGGGGTTGGGGCTGATAGAAAGGAAGGCAGATTGGGGGAGATAGAAGTCAGAAGCAAAACACTTTTGAGGATGGATAGGGTGAAAGGAAAGGGAAGGGAAGGGAAGAGAGAATAACAAAAATGGGAGGAAAAGAAGATGGAGGGAAATACAGTTAGTAATCATAAACTTCAAAAAAATTGTTACAGCAGATTTCTCTGACCAAGACCCCATTTCTCAAATACACCGAGTCAAATTTACATAAATAAGGGTCATTCCTCAATTAATAAATGGTCAAAGGATATGAACAGACATTTGGCAGAGGAAGTAATCAAAGCTATCTATAGTCATATAAACAAATGCTCTAAATCACTATTGATCAGAGAAATACAAATTAAAACAAGTATGAGATACCACTCCACACCTATCAGATTGGCTAATATGACAGAAAAGGAAAATGATAAATGTTGGAGTGAATGTGGGAAAATTTGAGACACTAATGCACTGTTGGTAAAGTGGTATACCGATTCAACCATTCTAAAGAGCAATTTGGAATTATGCCCCAAGGACTGTAAAAGCACCCAAACCCTTTGACCAAGCAATATCATTACTAGCTCTTTATCCCAAAGAGATTACAAAACAAAAATAAAAAGTACCTATATATACAAAAATATTTATATTTATATAATTTATATTTCTATAAATTGAAAATTGAGGGGTGGTCCATCAATTGGGGAATGGTTGAACAAATTGTTGTATATGATTGTGATGAAATACTGTTGTTCTATAAGAAATGATAAGAAAGATGTTTTCGGAAAAAGCTGAAAAGACTCACATGAACTGATACAAAGTCAAATGAACAGAACCAGGGGAACACTGTATATAGTAACAGCAATACTGTATGATGATTAGCTGTGAATGATGTAATTATTTTCAGCAATACAATGACCCAAGACAATTCTGAAGGACTCATGATGGGAAATCCTATCCATCTCCTGAGAAAGAACTGATGGAATCTGACTGCAGATGGAAATGTATTTTTTCTTTATTTCCTTATTTTTCTTGTTCCTTTTAGTCTGTGTTTTCTTTCATAACATGACTAACATGGAAATATGTTTCACCTGATTGCACATGTATAACCTGTATCAAATTATTTGCTTTCTCAAAGAGTCAGGGGTCAGGGTAGAATAACAGATTTTGAAATTCAATAAATGTTTTAGATGAATGTTAAAAATTGTTTTTACATTTAATTGGAGGAAAATAAAATATTAAATTTTTGAAAAAAGAAAGGTTTTATAGGTAAACAGTATTTAAAAAAAAGCAATATGTACTATTGACCTTCAAGTACTTTTATCATCTAATACACCCCTTCTCATTGGTCAATAACAAACTAAGTCTTTTCTACAATGCCTAGCACTTCATATTGTTCATTTTGGTGACTAGATAGGGAGCTAAAAACAAAAAATTCCCAACTCTCAGAAAGATAACTTATAAAATTCTCTTCCCCTTTCTCAGCTCATCCATGTATGAGTGAACATTCTCACTGCATCCTAGTTATGAACCAGAACACAGCTGGTGGCACAACAGACAGAGAGCTGGAGATGAAGTCAAGGAGACCCGAGTACCAGTGCCACCTCAGAAACTCACGAGCAATGTCATGCTGGGTAAGTCCCAGCACTTCTGTTTGCCTCAGTTTCCTTATCTGTAAAATGAGGATAATAACAGCCCCTACTTCCTATGATTCTCATGAGAATCATATGAAGTATCTGAGAGTTTTGGCCCAGATGAGGCACTATATAATTATTAACTATTATTAGTTTTACCATTTGCTCCTCAACTCTGCTATCCTTCTTGAACTGGCATTTTCCTACAAGGCCCTAACCTGTATCTCAATCGCTGGAATCTAATCTCTCTCCTTTCAGTCACATACAGGTTCTGGCCTCAGCCTTGCTTTCTGTCTCCTTCTTTTACCATATAACCCACATGGAATTAGTTACCTTTGTCCAGTTCTAATGTGGATGGCATCTGACCAGACCAAATACTGGGGATCCCGAAGGCTGCTGGAGGGTCTCCTGCTATGGGACAACTGGAAATCTCTACCTCTTATCTCCCTAAACTGACAGTGGCAGTCACCTACATGGATCTGGCCAATGGTTCTCCAAAAATGGAGACAAAGACTGGGCCATAAAAATCAAGAAAGGAACTTGGGTTGATGCCTTATGAAAATCTGAGCACTGGATCACTTCAGGATAAGACACTGGCCTTCTCTTTTACTCACATCCTGATGAATGAAGAGAGAATCATGAAACCAGGTTGCTTGGGTCCATGACAAATTTCAGTTACATAAGCTTGGCCGGGCCCCCACTATGGCAAGGCAATCTTTGACATCTCCCTAACTGATTCCCTACCCCAGCTTTTCCAGATCTTTTCATTCCTCCCCAACCTTTCCACATGGCTTCCTCCCACCAACCTTCTCAGCTGCGAACTTGGCCTCATATTTCACTAAAATAATTGGATATTTACCCTGAGTTCCCCTACTTCATTCTAATTTCACATAAATCAGAAGTCTTCTTTTCCTCCTTTACCCCAGTCTCTCATGAAGAGGGCTCCCTCCTGCTCCTCCAGCACTCTATCATCTTCATATTCTCACTAATTTTCAATCTTTTCCTTTCTACTGGCTCCTTCCCAACTACCACAAATGAAACTACTTCTCCTTGGTCCTCAAAAAACCCATATACGATCTATTCATTCCCAGTAGATATTGTCCTGCATCCCTCTTCCTTGTCATGGCTAAACACCTCACAAGAGGTAGTTCCATGACCCAGTGAGGGGAGTGCCAGACTTGG
>NW_020954646.1:162254-192240 GCF_900497805.2 Vombatus ursinus | reverse complement strand
AAAATCCCACCTTCTCCAGGAAGCCTTTCCCTATCCCCCTTAATTCTAGGGCCTTCTTCTGTTGGTTGTCCTCAGTTACATCAAATGTTATATCAGAAAGGAACTCTAAATCATTATATCCAAGAGAGAGAATGCCTTGAAAATTGGCAAAAATGACAAAAAAGAAACTACCAATATTTGATTTTTTATTTTAAAATACACAATCATGAAATAAAATTAGCCATCCTATTATATTTATTATTATATATAATACATTTCTTACCTTTGACATATATACATATACACATATATAATCAGAAAAAGAAGATTGCATGTGAAATAATTTCTATTTTTATTGCTTGATTTTCTTTTTGGGATAATAAAAAAAATTAATATGTCACTTACAAAACTGCCCTCATTCCTTCTGGCCTTCCTGCTGTGAGTATTCCAAATATCCAACAATTTCCCTCTTGTCCTCTTTTTTTAGAGGGTGGGAGGAAGGGCAATCCTATTCTTAGAGTCCCTCAAAATGCCAAATTTTGTCAAGTTTAATTTTTAAATTAACATTCATTTTCTCCCCCTCTGAACTGATTTTCCCTAAGTGAAAAGGAAAACACACACATGTAACTTTTTCTCCCACTTAATAGTATTTTATTTTTTTCCAATTACATATAAAGATAGTTTTCAAAATTCACTTTGATAAGGTTTTGAATTCCAATTTTTTCTCCTCCTTTCCTCTACCCCTCCCCCCTCCACAAGACAGCATGAAATCTGATAAAGGTTATAAACATACAATCATATTAAACATATTTCCACGTTAGTCATGTGGTGCAAGAAGAATCAGAACAAAAGGGAAAAACCATGAGAAAGAAAAAACAACAAAAAAAGAAAATAGTATTCTTCAACCTGCATTAGCACTCCATAATTCTTTCTCTGGATGTGGATAGCATTATCCATCATGAGACTTTTAGAGATGTCTTAGATCCTTGCATTGCTGAGAAGAGCTAAGTCTATCAAAGTTAGCCACTGTGGCTGTTACTGTGTACAGTGTTTTCCTGGTTCTGCACATTTCCTTCAGCATCAGTCCATACAAGTCTTTCCAGGTTTTTCTGAAGTCTGCCTGCTCATCATTTCTTATAGTACAATAGTACTCCATTACATTCATACACCATAACTTGTTCATCCATTCCTCAACTGATGGGTATCCCCTCAATTTCCAATTCTTGGGCACCACAAAAAGAGCTGCCATAAATATTTTTGTACCTATGGATCCTTTTTTTTAATCTCTTTGGGATACAGCCCCAAAAGTGGTATTGCTGAGTCAAAGGGTATGCAGTTTTATAGCCCCATGGGTATAGTTCCAAATTGCTCTCCAGAATGGTTGGATCAACTCACAACTCCACCAACAATGCATTAGCGTCCCAATTTTCCCACATCTTCTCCAACACCCGTCATTTTCCTGTCATATTAGCCAATCCGATAGACATGAGGCAGTATCTCAGAGTTGTCTGAATTTGCATTTCTCTAATCAATAGTGATTTACAGCATTTTTTCACATGATTACACAGTTTTAATTTCTTCATCTGAAAACTGCCAGTTCATATCCTTTGTCCATTTGCCAATTGGAGAATGACTTATATTCTTATAAATTTGAATCAATTCTCTACATATTTTAGAAATGAGACATTTATCAGAAACACTGGCTATAAATTTTCCCCCCAGCTTTCTGGTTTCCTTCTAATCTTGATTGCATTGGCTTAGTCTGTGCAAAACCTTTTTAACTTAATGTAATCAAAATTATCCATTTTGCATTTCACAATGTTCCCTATCTCTTTTTGGTCATAAATTCTTTCCTTCTCCATAGACAAACTATTCCTTGCTCTCCTGATTTGCTTATAGTATCAGCCTTTATATCTAAATCATGTGCCCATTTTGACTTTATCTTGGTATACACTGTGAGATGCTGGTCTATGCCTAGTTACTGCCATATTGTTTTCCAGTTTTCCCAGCAGTTTTTGTCAAATAGTGAGTTCTCATCCCAGAAGCTGGAGTCTTTGGGTTTATCAAAGAATAGATTACTATAGTCATTGACTACTATGTCTTCTGCACCCAACCTATTCCACTGATCCACCACTCTATTTCTTAGCCAGTACCATGTAGTTATAATGATTGCCACTTTATAATATAATTTTAGATCTAGTGATACTAGGCCATATTCCTTTGCATTCTTTTCATTAATTCCCTTGATATTCTTCACCATTTGTTCTGCCAGATAAATTTTGTTATGATTTTTTCTAGCTCTATAAAAGAATTTTTGGTAGTTTGATTGGTATGGTACTGAATAAGTAAATTAATTTAGGTAGAATTGTCATTTTTATTATATTAGCTCAGCCTACCCATGAACAATTGATATTTTTCCAATTATTTAGATCTGACTTTATTTGTGTGAAGTGTTTTGTAATTATAATATAATTGTAATTGTAATTGTAATTCATAATAGTTCCTGGGTTTGTGTTGTCAGGCAGAATCCCAATGCTAAAAACAAAAGAAATAAAAATAAAGAAATAAAAATGAGTAACTAAAGGAAAAAGAATTCAACCATAGATAGTTAGTATGGGGATAGAGGAGATCTGGGTTCATATTCAGAGGAAGATAATGGAGCTTAAAAAGCCACTCCTTTTTCAGTGAGAAACATCATATGGTCCCAAGCACAAAAAGAGTTCTTGGAAGAACTTAAAAAGGACTTTAAAAATCAAATAAGAGAGATCGAGGAAAAATTAGAAAAAAAATAAGAGCAATCCAAGAAAATCAAGAAAATTATGAAAAGTCAACCAACTAGAAACAGAGAATCAAAGACTTAAGAAAATAATTCCTTGAGAATTTGATAAGGGAAAGCTAATGACATTCTAAGACACCAAGAAATCATAAAACAAAATCAAAAGAATGAAAAAAAGAAGAGAAATTGAAATATCTCATCAGAAAAACAAGTGATCTGAAGAACAGATTGAGGAGAAATAATATAGAATAGTGGGACTATGTGAAAATTAGACAAAAAAAAAAGAATCTTGATACAATATTACAAAAAACTGTTCAGGAAAATTGCTCTGAAGTTCTAGAACAAGAAGGCAAAATAGAAATGGAAAAAAAATCCACTGATCACCACCTGAAAGAGTTCCCAGGAGGAAAACTTACAGGAATATCATAGCCAAGTTTCAAAGCTCCCAGCTTAAGAAAATATTGGAAGCCAACAAGAAAAACGCAATTTAAATATCATGAAGCTACAATAAGGATTTCACAAGACCTAACAGCTACTTCATTGAAGGACTGTAGGTCTTAGAATGCTATATTCCATAGATCAAAAGAGTTGGGGTTATGACCAAAGGTAACTTACCCAGCAAAATTAAGTATAATCCTGAATGGGGAAAAAAAAAAAGGAAATTTAATGAATTCAAAGACTTTCAGGTTTTTATGGCAAAAACCTCAGCACTTAAGGGAAAATTTGACGTAACATCTAGGAGAAATATAAGGTAAACATTAAGGATCAATTATAAGGGACTCAATAAGGTCAAATTGTTTACTTTGTGTCAAAATATTAGCAGTAATATTATGATTGTCATTATTTGGGTAGTTTGAAAGATGTGGGCTGAGTATGATAGGGTGATTCTAAAAAATAAAACTGTGTAGGGAGAGATAAAAAGGAGTCATTGTCTCATTCAAATGAGGCATAAAAGGAAAAATTGATACAGAAGAAGCAAGTGGGGGGAGGGCAAGTAGTGCTGGAACCTCACTCTCCTCAGGAATGGGTTATAGAGGGAACTACATATATATCTAGAAGAGTATTAAAGTCTTCTAAATTCAGAAAGAAATAAGAGGGCAAGGGGTTAGGGTGGGGAGAGAGAATAAGGGAGGGACTCTTACAGGGGTGAGTAGGTTAAGGAATTGGAGGGCTAGGTAGCAGGTAGAAGTAAAACAGAGGAGTGAAGAGGGATAAAATAAATAAGGTGAGAATAGTAAGGAAAACTGGGAAGGAGGAAAATACACAAGTAATTGCAGCTTAGAATGTGAATGGGATGAATTTACTTATAAAAGGAAATGGATAGCAGATTAAAAATTTGAATTCAACAATATGTTGCTTTCAGGAAACATTATAAAAATGAGAGACGTATACAAAGATAAAATAAAGGGCAGGAATAGAATTTAGTATGTAAAAAAAAGCAGGGATAATAATCATGATTTCAGACAAAGTTAAGATGGATTTCATCAACCATGAAAAATAGAGAAACTATGCAATGTGTCAGCAATATCATTCAATACAGTTTTGGACCATTTAAAAATACTTAGACAGTATAAAATACCTGAGCATATACCTGCCAAAACAGACACAGGAACTATATGAGCACAAACATAAAACACTTTTTATACAAATGAACTCAGATATAAATAACTGAAGTATAATTTATTGCTGATGAGTAGGTAAAGCCAATATAATTTTTAAAATGACAATTTTAGCTAACTGATCTATTTACTCAAAGTCATCTCAATTAAATTACAAAAAACTCATTTTACTGAGTTAGAAAAAACAATAACAAAGTTCATTTGGAAGAACAAAAGTTCAGGAATTCCAAAGAAACCAGGGAAAAAGATGTAATGGAAGGAAATTTAGCAGTATCAGACCTTAAACTATATTACAAAGTGAGAGCATTGTTGAAATATTAAATGGATAATTTTGATTATTTTTTAATTAAAAATTTCTTGTATAAATAAAACCTATGTAGCCAAGAACAGAAGGAATGCAGAAAACTGGGGGAAAACTTTCATAGGCAATCTCTCAGATAGGATGTGATTGGGTTGGAATATTGCTGTGGTATAGGAAATGAGGTGGTTGATTTTGAAAAACTTGTAAAGACTTGGACTTATGAAGGAAAATGCTATACACCTTCAGAGAAACAGATGATAGGAAATAAGCATAGTGTGGTCTTACATATATGTGTATGAGTGTATATGTGTATGAGTGTATATGTGTATGGATGTGTTTGTTTATAGATATCTATGTTCATGTATACATATATATATATATATATATATATAGCCATGCTTAATTGTAGCCTTCTTTAGGGTGGGAGGAAAAAATTAAGTAAAAAGTGCACAACAGAGAACAAAAGAAAACCAACAAAGAAGCAAAGATTGGCAGCTTTGAAAACAATGTGTAGTATTTATTTTATAGATTTTCTTGAAATGGAAATTTATTATTTCATATTGAATCCCCTCTTGTGGTCTGCTGCATACATGGCAATTTTTTTTTATCATTTTGTATTTAAGTTTAAAATAAAAAAATGAATCTGTATGTTTTGTCATTTGGTATATGCATGTTCATTTTTGCTATTAATTCATCGAACATGGTACTTTTAAACAAAATGCACTTTTATTTGTTATCTCTTTTTTTGCTATTGTTCTGTCTTTGAAGTCATGTCTGCCTCTTTGTGACTGTTTGGGGTTTTCTTGGCAAGGATACTGGAGTGGTTTGCCATTTCCTTCTCCAGCTCATTTTACAAATGAGGAACTGAGGAAAGCAGGGTTAAGTGAATTGACCAGGGTCACACTGCTAGTAGTATATGGTGATAGATTTGAACTCAATAAGTCTTTCTGAATTCAGGCCCAGTACTCTATTCACAGTTCCACCCCAACTAGCTCTTTTAATCAGGGGTATTTTTGCTTTTTCTTTGAGATCAGGATTGCTACCCATGCCTTTCTTGCTTTAGCTGAAGCATAAAAAAAATCTGTTCTAGCCTACTGTTTGATTCTGTTTCAATTGTCTCTCTTATACACAACATATTGTTGGCTTCTGGTTTATAATCTATTCTGTTTCTTCTATTTTATGGGTGAGTTCATCACCTTCACCATTATAATTGCTAATTGGGCATTTCCCTTCATCTTATTCTCTTCTATTTATCCTTCTCTTTTTGACCCTGTCCCTTATTTGTCTGCTTTACGTCTGATTATTGACTCTAACCTCCCTGAGTATGTACCCCCTCTCACCCCCGCCCTTTCTCTCAGCTCTTTCGCCTCATATGTGCCTGTGTGTATGTGTATATGTACATATTCACACATACACATATGTAGAGTTATACACACCTCCCACCTTGAACCAGTTGTTTTCCTTCCATTGTAAAAAGCCTTCCTTGAGCATTTCTTTTACATCATATAATTTCCCCAATTTTTCCTCTCCCTTCTCCCTCTCCCACTGCATTCCTTTCTCACTCTTCCATTCTTCTTTTGAGTCCATCCCAACACAACAGACTCATACCCATGCTGTCTCAGTATTCTCCTTACAAATGCCCTAATGATTATAAAGTTCTGGGGCAGCTAGGTGGCGCAGTGGACAGAGCACCAGCCCTAGATTCTGGAGAATCTGAGTTCAAATCCAGCCTCAGACACGTAACACTTACTAGCTGTGTGACCCTGGGCAAGTCACTTAACCCCACTGCCTCGCCAAAAAAAAAAAAAGAAAAAGAAAAGATTACAAAGTTCTTAAATGTCCCCATATAGGAATGCAAATTTTTGAAGGTTTTTTAACCTTTTGAAGTCCTTTATGATGTCTCACTCAAGTTTACCTTCTTTTTCCTTCTCTTGAAATTTGTGTTTGAGTCTCAAATTTCCTATTCAGCTCTAAAGTCCTCTGTTCCACTAAATATCCATTTCACCTATAAAATTATACTGAGTTCTGCTGAATTGATTATTCTTAATTTTAATCCTATCTCCTTTGCCTTCTGGAATATCATATTCCAAACTCTCCAGCCCTTAAATGTAGCGTCTGCTAAATTTTGTTGATCCTGATTTTGGTTTCATGGTATTTGAATTATTTTTTTTCTGAATACGTGCAGTATTTTCTCCTTGACCTAAACGTTCTGGATTTTGTTTAAAACATTCCAGGGAGTTTTCACTTTGGGATTTCTTTCAGGAGGTGACTAGTGGGTTCTTTGAATTTTTATTTGGCCCTCTAGTTATAAGATATCAGAGTAGTTTTCCTTTATATTTTCTTGCTATCTGATGTCTAGGCTCTTTTGTTTTTTATCATGGCTTTTAGGTGGTTGAATAATTCTTTACCTCTCTTTCATCTCTTTTCCAGGCCAGCTGTTTTAGCAGTGAGATATTTCACATTTTCTTCTCTTTTTCATTTTTATTTTGTGTTATTGTTTCTAGATCACTTATGGAGTTATTACCTTCCACTTACCCAATTAAAATTTTGAAGGAGTTATTTTCTTCAGTGAAGTTTTGAACCTCTTTTGCCACTTGACCAATTCTGATTTTTAAGGAATCTTTTTTCAGTAGTTTTTGTGCCTTTTATTAATCTGTTTTTTCTTCTGCTATAATTTTCTTCAAATACTTTTATTTCTTTTCCCAATTTTCCTCTAACATTCTTATTTGATTTTTAAAATCTTCTTTTGCTTTTAACTATTTCTTTCTTAAGTTCTTTTAGAAATTCGTGTTGGGCTTGCGTCCAATTTGCATTTTTCTTGGAGACTGCTTGTAGTCACTGCTACCAACCTCCTCATTTTAGAGATGAGTAAACTAAGGCAAACAGAGGCTGTTCTTTGCTCAGAGTTACACAAGAGAGCATCTGAGGCAGGATTTGAACCCAAGTCTTCCTGATTCTAAACCCAGTGCCCTATAATTACAACATACTGCCTACTCTATACTGCCTCTCTACACTATTTTGATTATCAATTTCAATTATAAGAAAACTCACCAAATTGTCCAAACCTTATAGACAAAGATTCTACTATGAGACTTATGACCCAAGGAATAATAAGAATAGCTCTAGCACTTAGTGGTTTAATGCTTGCAAAGCATTTTACAGATATTATCAGATTTGATCCTCACATTAAGCCTCAGAGATAGGTGTTATTAGTATACACACCATACAACATATGGGGGAAACAGAGGCAGTAATAGTTTAAGTGATTTGCCCAGGGTCACACAGCTAGGAAGTGTCAGACTGAATTTGAACTGAGGTCTTTTGGTTCCAGAGGCAGCACTCTATCCACTGTGCCACATACTAGACTAAAAAAATCATTACATAAATACGTGTCTAACAGTTACCAAAATATTTATACCAAAATTTTTTTGTGTCAACAAAAAAACAGGAAACAAGTGAGTATTAATCAACTGGGGATGGTAGATGGAGTTATGGGATCTAAATGGTATGGAATACTATTAAGTGAAAAAATAGTATTTCAGAGAAAATTTATTTATAGAGCTTTATGCACAGTATGAAATCTGAGATGTCTAAGATTGTGATGAAGCAAAAGCTCTCCCTTGTTAATTAGATTCCAAAGTTGAATCTCCAGCATAATTCCTCCAAAGTACAGGTGAGTATGAGCTCCCCTTCAAGGCTGTCCCATAATCATTGCTTTTATGACCCATCTTTCCAGTGTGAATATTCTGATGTCCAGGGACCTCCCTCTTCCATGAAAAGGTAGGTCACCATTCAGCTCATGCATAAGGTTTCTGTCCACTATGAATCCCTCTGATGTAAAGTAAGAGATGATCTCTGACTAAAGACCTTTCCACATTGATTGCAAATTAAGTTTGTCCCCAGAACTAATTTTCTGTCTAACAAGTTCTATACTCCATTTTAATGCTTTTCCTCATTCATTCCAGTAATAAAATTTCTATTTATTATTAATTTATTCTATGGGAAAAAAGAAATGACTGTTGCCAGAAGGTTTTACCACACCAATTACTTTCATGAGGTTTCTCTCCAGTGTTGAGTTCTTTGATGGAGAACAAGTTTAGAGTTGATTCTGAAAGCCTTTCCACACTGACGACATGCATAAGGTTTCTTTCCAGTGTAGACTGTCTGATGTACAATAAGAGATGATCATTCCCTAAAAGCTTTGCCATACTCATGACATTCATGAGGTTTCTCTCCAGTGTGGATTCTTTGATGGAGAACAAGTCTGGAGTTTAATCTGAAAGCCTTAACACAATGATTACATTCATAAGGTTCTTCTCCAGTGTGGATTCTCTGATGTATAGCAAGACCAGAACTGCATCTGAAAGTCTTTCCGCACTGATTACATTCATAAGATTTCTCTCCAGTGTGGATGCTCTGATGTTGAACAAGAGTAGAATTGTATCTGAAAGTCTTTCCACATTAATAACATTCATAAAGTTTCTCTCTAGTGTGGATTCTCTGATGTTCAGCAAGATTACAGCTCTGTCTGAAACTCTTTCCACATTGACTATAGAAATAAAGTTTTTCTCCAGTGTGGATTCTCTGATGTTTAACAAGACCAGAAAGGCATCTGAAACTCTTTCCACATTGATTACATTCATGAGGTTTCTCTCCAGTGTGGATTATCTGATGTAGAGAAAGACTGAAGCCCTGTGTGAAAGTCTTTCCACATTGATTACATTCATAAGGTTTCTCTCCAGTGTGGATTCTCTGATGTTTAACAAGACCAGAAAGGCATCTAAAACTCTTTCCATACTGATTACATTCATAAGGTTTCTCTCCAGTGTGGATTCTTTGATGTTCAGCAAGACTGGACCTCTGTCTGAAAGTCTTTCCACACTGGTTACATTCATAAGGTTTCTCTGCAGTGTCTCTTCTCTGATGTACAGTACAAGAGGAGTTTTCACTGAAAGCTTGACCACATTCATGACACTCATGAGATTTCTTAGTAGTATGAATTCTCTGATGGGAAACAAGGGATGAATGTCACCTGAAGGCCTGTCCACAGTGCATATATTTATGTAGCTTTTCACTAGTATGGAATTGCTGATGGTGAATGAGCGATAACTGTTGCTTAAAGGATGTACCACGTTCATTACAGCCATAATGTTTCTTTCCATTTGGAATTTTCTGGGGGTCAGTGAGCTTTGAATTATGACTGAAGGCCTTCTCACCTTCATTACACATATAAAGCATTTCTCTGGTATGACTTTTCTGGTGTCTAATTAGCTCTGAACTCAAGCTGAAGGTCATCTCACATTGATTGCATTGATGAGTTTGCACTACTGGAGGCTTCTCAAGAGACTCAACAAGCCCCACCTGTTCAGTAAAGCGTTCCCTATATTTATGATCCTGTGAACAGCCATTCCCTGAGGTCCTTCTCTCACAGTGAATTAGGAGGGGACGTCGGCTGAAACTCTTTCCGTCTTTATCAAATTCAGAGTGACTCTTCTGTTTTTCCTCCATCTTGATATTAGATTCACAGATATCTCTCAAAATGACATCCCAGTGACCATCATTCATGAATCTTAGCCATTGTGATTTGCCCACAGAAATGCTCAGCTCTGAAGCAGTCTCCCTGATTTCAAGCCTGGTCTCTCCATCTGAAGGAAACAAAGAGAGAAACATATTGACTTATTTATGGACGCACACACATATACACAAATATATCTCAGAAAGTCACTGATTGTAATCTACTTCCCTAGGGAAAGACAAGAGTCTTCAAACTTAAATGGGTAGAATCCATCATTTGAAAATGCCTGTAGCTCACATCCCCAGGCTGATTTAATTTACAAAGAGTTTCACATTCAACAACCCTGGATTCTCACAACAAACCCACAACACAGGAAAAACCAGCGTTCTCATCACATTCCCAACTTGGGCCATGAATGGCTGAATGACCTGCCCAACATCCCTGTAGCTGAGACTAGAACTCAAACCTTGTGACTGGGCATGCTCTGTCCAAGGTACTAGATGGTCTTTCTCCTTTGCACTTTTTTCTTCAAAGAAAAACTATTTCATTATCACATGTTTATTTGCTTGTATTTGTAAGCATGTACAGAGACCACTATGTTGGCAGTCATTTCAACAAGTACCCAGTGGAAATAGGACACTTGGCATGTCTGTAACACCATTTTAGAGGCATTGCACAGAAGTACGAGTTAAAAGCCCAATCAACAGTATGAGAAATATACTGTAAAACGTAATTTGAGTTCAGACATTTTTAAAATACAATTTTGGTTGGAGTTTTCAAAACTATAATCCTTTTCACATCCTGTAGTTAAATTTGTGCTTATTAGAAACGATGATGACCATTTTGCACTCAGGTGTTTGAAAAATAGTGTCTTTGGGAAGGCATTGCTAAGTTCCCTGAATGAAGGGAGTGGACCACTATCTCATACTGGAATAGAAGGTGATCAGTGCCAAGTACCAGAACAACACAATGACCCCTGATGCAATCACTTACAGCCCCAGTCTCCTGGCAAATATTTCCCTTCTTAATGACTGTATATCCTTCTGTGTCAGCACCATTCAGTGGCTGTGTCAGCATGGTTTGGGGGCTTCCCAGGTTAAGATTCTGGTTCTCTGCATTGACTGTAGGTGCCACACTTTTGGTGTAAGGATGCCTTTAAGTAGAGAAGTCTTAGATCTTTGCCTGAGGCTCAGATAAGGCACATAGCTCCTAAGAGCCAGTGGCAGGATTTGAAGGCATGGCCTCTTTCAATCACGTCCAATACTCTCAACACTCAGACAAGCAGCCTAAGGTCAAGGTGTACAGCACAATCATGGGTGATGTCAGGGTCCCTTCTGCTCTGCAGGACACTTGGGAGGGGAGGGGCAGGAAATCTTGACAAGGGGTCTCTGAGACCCTTGTCCTCTCCCACATGTGGCCTCTTACTTGCTGGTTGCCACAGCAACATGCCCAACCACTAAGGACCTTGAGGAAAGAACCCTCCAGTCCCAGGAGGCAGGTGGCCCTCACGACCCAGCCTCCCCCTCTCTGCACCCCTTCACAAGACCTCCATGGCATTTCTCCAAACGCCAGTTGTTGTTTGTACCTTTGTTGGGGTTAGAGTTCTCCATGTTTCTCTTTCTTGATCAGTTTTGATGTATTTTCATAGCCCTTCTTTGTAAATCACATGCTAAGCCAGGCAATATTCTGTTCTTTAGTAATTTTCAACTTTGGGTCCAACTTTGCTTCTATTATCTTCAGATCCATAGATGTGCCATTTGTGGCACATACACTGAATATTCATATTATTTCATTCCCCGTCCTGTCTATAAGCATATTTAATTTCTCTGGTGATCCCTTTTCTTTGCTTTTTTTCTGTTCTCATGTCTAAGACCACATAACTGCCAACCACGTCTCTTATATTCACCTGACGCCTGCTATATTGTGGTCTGATCCATCACTTTTTTAGGATAGCCATTATCTATTTGTTTTTTAAAATTTATCTTTGAATGCTTCTGCTCCCTAATTAAAAAAAGGAAACCCAAAATCCTTGCAATAAACATGATTTTAAAAATCCACTTCTTTCCCATGTACAAAAATATTATCAATTATACTGGACTTTGAGTGTGTCACCCTTCTGTCAGGAAGTGGACAGCGTGCCTCACCATTGGGCCTATTGCAGCCCTAGCCATTTTGTGGCTGATGAACCCTTTGGGGCTTCACAGTAATGGCCTAAGGGGTTTGTGCTAAAAATCATTTAATGGAACCTAGAGCAGAAAATAATTGCTGAATTTAGTTATAAATATGTGTAAATAAATAAAATAAATGTAAATACATGATTTATTTAATATAGAAACATATATGTTAATATTAATATATCATATAAATATATAACTACATAAATCTATTTAAATACATAAATCTATTTAAATAAAATACGTGTAAATACATAAGTATTTTCCTCTGGAACAACTAACATGTACATGTTTCAAGCACATTAGTTTTCTTTCTGCAGTGATTCCAAACTCTCATGGTCAGGCATAAATATTTTTCAAGTTCATGCAGTGGTTACATCAAACCCTGACCACTTCTGACTAGCTGCCACATGTTCCTTCAGGTTATCAATCTGACATCAGATTGTTTCCCAACAGCCAGAAAGGTCTGAAATCCAGGTGCAAACTGATTCCCAGTGGGTGGTCACAGGCATGCACCTGTGGTCACTTGCTTTCTGTCACTGCACCAGAGTGGTTCCTTCACTCCCAGGTGACCTTGTAAGCACATCTCATCAGCAGGGTAACCACCAGATCAAGATGTCACCTCTGTGCACAGATGGCAGGTTCTTTGGAAACCAGAAGCACATTACAAGCCATCCTGAAACCATCATGGGCCATCACAACTGTTCTTATACTGGCAGTCCTTACATTGGCTTTCATTATAATCTTAAGGCTTTTTTCTGATTTGAACTTATCCTCTACTTATGTTAATACTCGTCAACTGAGAAAATTTTTTTTTTATTTTCCCTTTTTCTTTTTTTTAATTATTACATATTTATGGAATAAAATAAACATTTCCATAACATCATACAATAAAAAAAGACGATTGTTCAAGAAACTGCAAATCCACTACGCACAATTTGCCATTCCTTCCAAATATACGACAAAATTATCATGTAAATTTTTTCTCATTTTTTTCTTTCCTCCCCCCACCCTAAAGGTGGCTACCATGAGACACAATTACATATATACATATATATATAAAATCATCCTACACATACTTCTAATTTATCAGTTCTTTCTCTGGATGCAGATAGCACCTTTCTTCACATGTCCTTTATAGTTAATTTGGGCATTTATAATAGTCAATGTAACTTATTAACTCAAAATCATTCTTTTTTTAGGGGTAAGGGGGTGCGGCAATCAGAGTTAAGTGACTTGCCCAGGGTCATACAGCTAGTAGGTGTCAAATGTTTAAGGCCGGATTTGAACTCAGGTCCTCCTGACTCCAGGCCCAATACTCTATCCACTGCACCACCTAGCTGGCCCTCATAGTCATTCTTAAAACAGCATTGCTATTACTATATATGAATGAATTTCATTTAAGATTTTGCATGATTTTCTCAGATCACTGAGCTCATCATTCCTTATAGTACAGTACTTCATAATTTCCTTCATAATCATATACCACAACTTGTTTAGCTAACTAACCAGATTTTCAAAGGAATCATGGATGGCAAGGTAGGTTAGTCATTCAGAAAAGTTTTTGTGAGAGTACAGTCAGTGTGTCAGTGGTAGAAAGAAGATAGTTATTTTCCTAAGAAAGTCTGTTTTAAATAAAATTAAGGAATGAGAAGAAAGAATGCATTGGGAGAAGGGGAAAAAGAGAGGTAGAATGAAGTAAATTATCTGATATAACAGAGGCACAAAAGAGCTTTTATAGTACAGGAAAAGATGGGGGGAGTGGGGGAGAGGGTGAATCTTATTCTCATCAAAATTGGCTCAAAGAGGGAATAACATATACACTCAGTTGGGTATAAAAATCCAAGTGGCATACTGACTCAACCATTCTAAAGAGCAATTTGGAATTATGCCCTAAGAACTATAAAAACACCCATACCCTTTGACCAAGCAATACCACTACAAGGTCTGTATCCCAAAGAGATTAAAAAACAAAAAGGAAAAGTACCTCTGTATACAAAAATATTTATAGCAGCTCTTTTAGTGGTAGCAAAGAATTGAAAACTGAGGGGTGGTCCATCAATTGGGGAAAGGCTGAACAAATTGTTGGGTATGATTATGACGAAATACTGTTGTTCTATAAGAAATGATGAGCAAGATGTTTTCAGAAAAAGCTGAAAAGATTCACATGAATTGATACAAAGTCAAATGAGCAGAAGCAAGAGAACACTGTATACAGTAACAGCAATATTCTATGATGATTTCAGCAACACAATGACCCAAGACAATTCTGAAGGACTCATGATGGGAAATCCTATCCATCTCCTGAGAAAGAACTGATGGACTCTGACTGCACATGGAAGCATATTTTTTCTTTATTTCTTTATTTTTCTTTTTTTTTGTCTGTGTTTTTTTTTCACAACATGACTAACATGGAAATATGTTTTCTATGATTGTACATGTATAACCTGTATTCAATTTCTTGCCTTCTCAATGAGTGAGTTGGGGGTGGGGGTGGAATAAAAGAATTTGAAAAATCATGAAAGGAACTTAGGTTGATGACTTATGAAAGCCTCAGCATTGAATTACTTCAAGATAAGACCTTGACCTTCACTTCTACTCACTCTTCATTCATCTGAATGAAGACATAAAATCATGAAACCAGGTTGCTTGGGTCCACGACAAATTTCAGTAACATAAGCTTGGCCGGGCCCCCGCTATGGCAAGGCAATCTTTGACATCTCCCTAACTGATTCCCTACCCCAGCTTTTCCAAATCTTTTCATTCCTCCCCAACCTTCCCATGTGGCTTGCTCCCACCAGCCTTCTCAGCTGAGAACTTGACTTCATATTTCACTGAAACAATTGGATATTTACCCTGAGCTCTCTTACCTCATCCTAATTTCACATAAATCAGAAGCCTTCTTTTCCTCCTTTACCCCAGTCTCTCATAAAGAGGGGGCTCTCCTGCTCCTCCAAAACTCTATCATCTCCATTTTCTCACTAATTTTCAATCTCTCCCTTTACACTGGTTCCCTTCCCAAATGCCACAAAGGAAATCATACTGCCTCAGGCCTCAAAAAACCCTCACTTTGAGACGAGCATTATTAGAACCTTACTGTCATCAAATTTGGCTCAAAATGGGAATAACACTCAGGTATAGCAATCTAACACCACCCTATAGGAAGTAGGAGGGGAAAATGGAAATAAAAGGGATGGGGTGGATAGAAGTGGGGGGGGGATGAAGTAGTTAAGGGAAAAGGGAAAGAAAAGGGAGGGGGCTGATAGAAGGGAGGGCAGAGTGAGGGAGGCAGTGGTCAAAAGCAAAACTCTAGTGAAGAGGGAAAGGGAGAAAGGGGAGAGAAAAGCATAAACGGGGGGGGAAATAGGATGGAGAGAAAGACAGATAATAATCATTAACTGTGAATGTGAATGGCATGAATTCTCCCATAAAATAGAAGTGGATAGCAGAGTGGATTAAAAACCACAATCCTACAATATGTTGTTTACAAGAAACACATCTGAAGCAGAGGGATACACAGAGAGTAAAGATAAAAGGCTGGGTAGGATATATTATGCTTCAGCTGAAGGTAAAAAAAAAAAAAGCAGGGGTAGCAATCCTGATCTCAGACAAAGCACAAACAAAAATAGATCTAATTAAAAGAGATAAGGAAGGAAACAACATCCTGCTAAAAGGTACCATACACAACAAAGTAATATCATTACTAAACATATATGGACCAAATGATATAGCATCCAAATTCTTAGAGAAGTTAAGGAGGTTACAGGAAGAAATAGACAACAAAACTATACTAGTGGGGGACCTCCATCTCCCCCTCTCAGAACTAGATAAATCTAAGCACAAAATAAACAAGAAAGAAGTTAAGGAGGTGAACAGAATTTTAGAAAAGTTAATATGTTAGTCCTCTGGAGAAAATTGAATGGGGATAGAAAGAAATATACATTTTCCTCAATGGTACAGGGCACTTACAGATAAACTGACCATGTATTAGGGCATAAAATCTTCACAATCCAATAAAGAAAAGCAGAAATATTAAATGCATACTTTTCAGATCATGATGCAATAAAAATTACATGTAATAAAGGACCATGGAAAGATAGACTAAAAATTAATTGGAAACTAAATAATCTAATCCTAAAGAATGAGTGGGTCAAACAACAAATCACAGAAACGATCAGTGACTTCATCCAAGAGAATGACAATAATGAGACAACATACCAAACTTATGGGATGCAGCAAAAGCAGTTCTTAGGGGAAGTTTATGTCTCTAAATGCTTACATGAATAAAATATATAAAGAGGAGTTCAATGAATTGGGCGTGCAACTAAAAAAGCTAGAAAAAGAACAAATTAAAAATCCCCAATTAAACACCAAATTAGAAATTCTGAAAACCAAAAGACAGAGTAATAAAATTGAAATTAATCAAACTATTGAATTAATAAATTAAACTAAGAGCTGGTTTTATGAAAAATATCAATAAAATAGATAAACCTTTGGTTAATTTGATTTAAATAAAGAAAGAAAACCAAATTACCAGTATCAAAAATGAAAAGGGTGAATACACCACCAACGAAAAGGAAATTAAAACAATAATTAGGAGCTATTTTGCCCAACTATATGCCCATAAATTTGACAATCTTGGTGAAATGGATGAATATTTACAAAAATATAAATTGCCCAGATTAACAGAAGAGAAAATAAAATACTTAAATAACTCCATTTCAGAAAAAGAAATTGAACAAGCCATCAATGAACTCTCTAAGAAAAAAATCTCTAGGGCCGGATGGATTTACAAGTGAATTTTATCAAACATTTAAAGAACAATTAATTCCAATATCATATAAAGTATTTGGGGGGAACAGGCAAAGGAGTCCTACCAAATTCTTTTTTGTGATACAAATATGGTGCTGATACCTAAACTGGGAAGAGCCAAAATAGAGAAAGAAAATTATTGACCAATTTCCCTAATACATCGACGCAAAAATTTTAAATGAAATACTAGTAAAGAGATTACAGCAACTTATCTTGAGGATAATATACTATGACCAGATAGGATTTATACCAGGAATGCAGGGCTGGTTCAATATTAGGAAAACTATCAACATAATTGACCACATCAACAACAAAACTAACAGAAATCATATGATCTCCATAGATGCAGAAAAAGCTTTTGACAAAATACAACACCTATTCCTATTAAAAACACTAGGGAGCATAGGAATAAATGGAGTCTTCCTTAAAATGATGAGGAGCATCTATTTAAAACCATAAGCACACATCATATGTAATGGGGATAAGCTAGAAGCATTTCCAATAAGATCAGAGTGAAACAAGGATATCCAATATCACCACTATTATTCAATATTGTACTAGAAATGTTAGCTTGAGCAATAAGAAGACAAAAAAAATTGAAGGAATTAGAAAAGGCAAAGAAGAAACTAAGCTATCGCTCCTTACAGATGATATGATGGTATATTTAGAGAATCCTAGAGAAGCAACTAAAAAACTACTTGAAATAATAAACAACTTTAGCAAAGTGGCAGGGTATAAAATAAACCCACATAAATCATCGGCATTTCTATATGTTACTAACAAAGCCTACCAGCAGGAGATAAAAAGAGAAATTCTATTTAAAGTTACTATAGACAATATAAAATGTTTGGGACTCCACCTGTCAAAACAAACCCAGGAACTATATGAACACAATTACAAAACACTTTTCGCACAAAGTCAGCTCTAAGTAAATGGAAAAATGTCAGTTGCTCATGGGTAGATCAAGCTAACATAATAAAAATGACAATACTACCTAAATTAATTTACTTATTCAGTGCCACACCAATCAAACTACCAAAAATTATTTTATAGAGCAAGAAAAAATAATAACAAAATTAATCTGGAAGAAAAAAGGTCCAGAATATCAAGGGAATTAATAAAAAGAAATGCGAGGGAAGGTGGCCTAGCCATTCTAGATTTTAAATTGTATTATAAAGCAGCAATTACCAAAACTGCTTGGTGCTGGCTAAGAAATAAGAGTGGTGGATCAGTGGAATAGTTTAAGTACATAAGACACAATAGTCTATGATTATAGTAATCTACTGTTTGATAAACCCAAAGACTCCAGTTTCTAGGATAAGAACTCACTGTTTAACAAAAACTGCTGGGAAAACTGGAAAATAGGATGGCAGAAACAAGGCGTAAACCAACATCTTACACCCTATACCAAGATAAAGTCAAAATGGGTACATGATTTAGATATAAAGGCTAATACTATAAGCAAACTAGGACAGCAAGGAATAGTTTACCTGTCATATTTATGGAAAAGGGAAGAATTTATGACCAAACAAGAGATAGAGAACATTATGAAATGCAAAAGGGATCATTTTGATTACATTAAATTGAAAAGTTTTTGCACAAACAAAGCCAATGCAATGAAGATTAGGAGGGAAGCAGAAAATTGGGAAAGAATTTTTACAGCCAGTGTCTCTGATAAAGGCCTAATTTCTAAAATATATAGAGAACTGATTCAAATTTATAAGAATACAAGTCATTTCCCAATTGATAAATGGTCAAAAGATATGAGTAGATAGTTTTTAGATGAAGAAATTAAAGCCATCTATAGTCATATGAAAAAATGCTCTAAATCACTATTGATTAGAGAAATGCAAATCAAAACAACTCTGAGGTACCACATCACACCTACCAGATTGGCTAACATGAACCTGACAAAACAGGAAAATGATGGGTGCTAGAGAAGATGTGGGAAAATTGGAATACTAATGCATTGCTGGTGGAGTTGTGAACTGATCCAACCATTCTGGAGAGCAATTTGAAACTATGCCCAAAGGGTTATAAAACCCTGCATACCCTTTGACCCAGCAATAACCTTTCTAGGGCTGTATCCCAAAGAGATCATAAAAATGGAAAAAGGACCCACATGTAAATAGCATATAGCTTATGTATTTATAGCATATAATTTTTTGTGGTAGCAAAGAATTGGAAATTGAGGGGATGCCCATCAATTGAGGAATGGCTGAACAAGTTGTGGTATATGAATGTAATAGAATATTATTATTGTTCCTTAAGAAATGATGAGTAGCTGGACTTCAGAAAAACCTGGAAAGACTTATGTGAATTGATGCTGAGTGAAGTGAGCAGAACCAGGAGAACATTGTATATAGTAACAGTCACATTGTGTGATGACTGACTTTGATAGATTTAGCTCTTCTTAGCAATGCAAGGACCTAAGACAATGCCAAAAGACTCATGATGGAAAATGCTGTCCACATTCAGAGAAAAAATTATGGAGTCTGAATGCAGATTAAAGCACACTATTTGCTCTCTTTTTGCTGTTTTGTTCCTTCTTTCTTGTGGTTCCTCCTGTTGGTTCTAATTCTTCTTTACAACATGACTAATACGAAAATATGTTTAATATGGATATATATGTAGAGCCTATATCGAACTGCATGCTGTCTTGGGGAAGGAAGGGGGGGAGGGGGAGAAAATTTAAAACTCAAAATCTTATAGAAGTGAATGTTGAAAACTAAAAATAAATTAAAAAAAAAAACCCTCACTTTATCCATTCCTAGCAGATATTGTCCCTGTATCTCTCTTCCCTTTCATGGCTAAACACCTAGAGATGGCCATCTACACTTGGGGTTTCCAACTTCTTTATTCTTACTTCCCACAAAACTCTGCATTCTGGCTTCCAACTTCACTGGTCAATTAAAATACCTCCCTCCAAAGTTCTACCTACTCTCCTAATTGCTCAACTAAAAGCCCTTTTCTCAGTCCTCATCTTTATTGACCTCTCTGCTGCTTATGACACCATCACTCATCCCCTTTCCTTGATACTCTCTTCTCTCTAGGTTTTGGTGATACTCCTCTTTTTGGGTTCTCCTCCTGCCGTGTCCCAAACTAACCTCATTATCTTTCCTCCAACCCTCCCATCTTCCTACTCTCCTAATACCATCCAGGTGCCCCTCCCAATTGTCCAGGCTCATAAAAGAGATGTCATCCACTGCCCACCATCTCTCACACTCATACCATCCTCTGCCCCTCCATCTTCAATCTTTTGGAAAGTCCTGTTGATTCCACCTTTGTAACACCTCTCACATACATCTCCTGCTTCTCTTCCAACACTGCCACGTTCAAAGTTCAGGCCCCAATTGCCTCATACCTATGGTATTGAAAAGGTCTGCTGTTTGGTCTCACTGCCTCAAGGGTCTCCCTAGATCAGTCAATGCTCTACCCAGCTGTCAAGTTCATCTTCCTAAAGCTCACATAAGCAACAGGATGACATATAAAATCCTCTGTTGGGCTCTTAGAGCCTTCATCATCAGCCTCTTTCCTCCCCTTCCAGTCTTCTTTCATCTTACTCCCCCTCCACATATAATCCAGTAGCAAATGGACAGAATACACCATCTATGCCTGGAACAGAACACACCACTTCCAGTCTCCATGGGCTTTCCCTGGCTGCATCTCATGCCTAGAATGCTCGCCCTGGCTTCTCCAAAGCACCAGCTCAAGCCTACCCTCCACAATGAGGCTTTTCCAACCCTCCTTAATCTAAGGGCCTTCCCTCCCTTGACTAGCTCCAATCTAACCTGTATGTGGCATGTTTTACATAACTCTGTCTTTGTTGTCTCTCCCCAATATCTCTGAGCTCCCTGACAGCTGAGGATGTCCCTCACCATTCTTTGAATCCTTGGAACTTAGCAGGAGGCCTGACACATAGTAAGCACTTAGTAAAGGCTTGCTGACTTGAACAAAGGCTAGGAAAGACATTGTATCAGGCAGCCCAGGCCCTTTCTGGATACCTTCAGGAGACTTCCATGATCCAGAGCTCCAAACAATGGATCTTACAGACTCATAGTTTTATCACTGGAAGGGAAGTGAATGGCCATGGAGTCCAACCCCTTCATTTCACAGATAGGGAAACTGAGGGTCAGAGGGTCAGTGACTTGCCCAGGATTCTACTGCTAAAAAGTGTCTGAAAAGGAATTGCAAACCAGGTCTTCCTTTCCCCAAGTCTAGCACTCCCCTCACTGGGTCATGGAACTACCTCTTGTGATAACAGCCCTCACACACCTGCTTTCCCCTCACTCACCTGGACAGGAGGTTCTGGGGTCTTCTAGCTCCAGCACCCACAGTGCTTCCCCTTCTCCAAAATGGGAGCTCAAACCTTCCCTGGGAACTGGAAGTCCTGGGCATGGGGATAAGGAAAGGATGAGGCTGGAGAGGCACTGGTAATTTAGTTCTCTTTAGGGAAAGGGGGCATGCAGGAAGGGTCACAGGGGGGTTCCCAGGATGTCTCAAGAACCTTTTCCATATTTGTTGGGAGCTTTGGTGGGGGATGGGAAGGAGATCATTTGGAAGCCAATTTAGAAGCAGAAAATTCTATTTTCTCCACTTCCTTCATAGAAAGATGAGTTGATTCCAATATCTAGACATTAAAAGGCATCTGGCAGTGCAGTAGAGAGAGCCTTGGGCCTGGACTCAGGAAGCTCTGAGTTCAAATCTGGTCTCAAACACTTATTAGCAAAGTTCCCAAGGCAAGTCACTTAACATCTCCTTGCCTCAGTTTCCTCAACTGTAAAATGGGGACAATAATATCCTCTAACTCACAGGCTTGTTGTGAGGATCAAATTAAATAACATTTTTGGCACAGTGCTGGCACATAGTAGGTATACATAAATACTTATATTCCCTTCCCTTCCTTCCCCACCATTTGTGCCAGAATTCTGGGACGGTCAAAAGGGAGAACAAGGACACACTTGGCACACCAGGCTTCTGAGAGTAAGACTAGGAGCAGTGAGCTACACATTCATGCTTGTTGACAAGAAGCGCCTTCCAAAGACCCGACCCAACCCAAGGGGGAAGAGGCTGCTTTGGGAGGAAGGGGCTTCCTTCACTGCCCATCTCCTGGGCAGTTTTCAGAAATCTGGCAGAGAAAATTCAGGTTCAGGGAGAGGTAGACTAGGTACCACCTCTGGGATGACTTCCAAGTCTGGGATTCTTCAACACTGGGTCGATCTTTGACCTCAGGCTCCCTACAACCCGTAAGAGACAGCTTCAGGGGCAACAGAGGACACCCCCAGCTCCCTGTTACACAGTGCAAAGACCTTTCACTGGAAACCAGGCAGCAGGAGGACCCCGTCTCTAGGACATAAGAGATCTGTGTTTTGGCCTTTCCAATCATTGATAAATGCTCCAAACCCTAAATACTTGGAGGGAGTGAAGGCAGTTCCTTGGATGGTGAATTCAAAGCTCCAGAGGAAGTGTCCTTACCCAGGGAGAGCAGGTTCCGGGCATTCTCCAGCATGACCTCCTCGTACAGCTCCTTCTGAGGATGGTCCAAGGATTGATCTAGTCCAATGCCCATCAATTTACAGGAGGAAACTAAAGCACAGAGAGGGGATTTACCCAAAGATCACACCCTTACGAGTGTCAGAGCCAACACTTAGAATCACAGCCATGAAAAACTCAATGGAATATTGACAAAAGCTTTTTATATTTGCAGCTGGAATAAAATGGAGCATGTGTTAATATGGATTGTTCTCCCTATGGAATCAGAGAAGTTCTGTGATCTATCAGAGGTACACTAGGATCTCTGGAGGAGAAGAGAAGGTGATGGGAAACTCCTTCATCAGAACAGGAGTAAGTGACACGTCATAAAGAAAATTTCATCAATTTCAAACTGTGGAACAAACTGAAAGCCCCCTTATCCTCCACCTGCCCCTCCCTTGGCCTTAAACTCTCTCCTCCCCCTTCCCTCCCTCTGAGGCTGGGGGCCTGGTCCACTCGGCTCCCAGCAGCCCAGGGCCTGCTCCTAGAACCTGGCTGAGGTTAAGAGGAGGCCAGGCCCCAGGAGACCTGCCCTGGGGCGGTGCTGGAGGCAGCAGCCACTGTGCTGAGGTTCTTTCCTCGTGTTCAGTGGAGAGTGATTGCCCAAATTTATGATAAAAATGAGCCCCTGATTTTCAAGAGACGGAAACTCCCCCTTCCTATCTGTGATGCTCTGGGTGAAGGAGCAAAGGAGGAGCCCAAAGGGACTGCTGCTCAACAGGAGTCTGGCCGAATGCAGCCGTCCAGGGAGGGGGCAGGACCTGGTCTTCAGAAGTTTCCAACAGGCATCACAATCATCAACCATCCCACCACGCTGAACATCAACACAGATATCCAGAGCATTACTGCAGCCCTGACTGCCAACGGAAAAGAGAGAGGTAGCAGCAGGCCCAACCAAGTCATCCTTACCAGCAGTGGACAGCCCTGCCCATCCTCCCAGACCCCAGCCTCCAAACCAAGGAGATGAAGTGGCCACAAGGGCAGAAGTGGGAGCTGGAGCACAGGACCAAAACCTGCACCGAGCGACCCTAGCAGAGCACTGGGAGCCCCTTCCAGCCGGGGACAGGAGTGGGAGGGCTGCGCTGCTGCCTTCTGGATGACAGCCTGACCGATATTCAGTGATTCTGAAGCCGAGTTCTGATGGCCTGGCTTCCTGCAGCATCAAGCAAGGAGAATCGACGTCTGGAGCAAAGTCGAGCCAAGATCAAAGACCCCTGGCTGCAGCAACCTCCTGGCAGGATTCTGTATCAGGAAAACCACCTTATTCCCACGTGGCCATGATCCAGTTTGCCATCAACAGCACTGAGCAGAAACGCAAGACCTTGAAAGACCTGGATTGAGGATCACCTTCCCTACTTTAAGCACATCGCCAAAGCAGGCTGGAAGCCACTGGAGCCAGGTTCTCCACCATCGTCTAAGCACTTGGAATCCCATCCCTGACCTCCACAGAAACCTGGGCATCAAAGCTGAGCTCCCCTTGAGGGCACGACAGAAGATGAAGCGCCTGCTCCCAAGGGCCAGCTCATATTTAGTACCACTCCAGTCCCCAGTGAACCATTCCCTGGTGCTGCAGCCTTCGGTGAAGGCGCCATTACCCCTGGCTGCCTGTCTCATGAGGTCAGAACCTGGCCGTCACAGCAAATGAGTGTCATTGCCCCCAAGGAGCTGCTAGCTGATGACTGACTATCTCCCTTTTCCACTTCTGGATCACTGAAAGAGGAAGGAGCCCTACCTGTGAAAGGGCTATCTCCTTTGCCTTGTGGTCAGTCACTCAAAGAAGACCTCCAGCCCATGGAAGAACTATCTCAGTTCACAAGACCCCTCAAAGTGGAGAGCCCACCACTGCTAGAGTGGCCCTCACCCTTTCTGGTGGTCAAGGAGGAAGCACCACATCCTTGGCAGAAGCCTTCCCTTCTCTCTGCCTGCAGACCCAAGAAGATTTTTACGGGGCTCACGTCTCCCCCACACAGAGTCTCTGACACACTCAGGATTAAGCGGAGGGAAAGGAAGGAGATGGGCCAATCCAGAAGGAGCCAGCACCTTATCCCACCTTGCTCAAAAAAGCTGGCTGAGGCGAGTGAGGACAGGTGCTTACTGGTTTGTCTTTCCATCTAGGCTTAGAGGCAAAAAGGATGGGCCAATCTCTCTCTACACCTGGAGATTCAACCCCAGGTTACCTTCTGCAGACCTGGAAAAACCTTGCTCTCCAAGACCTTAAAAGGAACATTTTGCCTGCTCTCCATATGATCTGGAGGACCACAAAAAAAAAAAAAATTGTCTGATTTGTTTGGGGGATTTCTAACAAGTCTCTCTGAGCTTTTGGATTTTCCCTGTCATTATCTGTATGGAATGAGTGAGTGTAATCTGACACCCCATAAGGCTAAAATGCAGCCAGGCAGCAAGAGCAGCACCTAAGGCTGCAGCTGGACTTTGCTTGGAATGCTGCTTTCTTTCTCTCCCCCTCTCCCTCCCTGATTACAACAGCCTCATAGGAGTGGGTGAACAGGAAAGAGAAGGAAAAAGAGAAATACTTTATTATTTAGGTTATATGATTGGTAAATTCAAGTTTAAAAAGGTAAAAGAAGTGTCAGATCCAAATTAGAAAGAAATAAGATATGTGCAGTTTTAAAGGGACTTTAATCAAAGTCCACCAGAGGCATAAGTAGGTAGAAGGAAAGGCAAGAAAGTTTAAGCATGTAGGAATGAGAGAAAGAAAGGCATAATCTATTTGCATGAACTGTGTGAACAGAGGGTTTGACAGTAAATGCTTTGGAAACTTTTGGAAAATTGTTGGTAAAAAACTCTCTCTCTTTCTACTTACCAACTCTGGCCAAGTTTTGAATGTGGAGGGAGAGACAAGAAAGAAAGGGGGAACCTTTTCCCCTCAGATCAGAGAGGCAGGTTGACTAGCTCTACCTTTCCTGCTTCACATAAAAAAGAAAAGTTTTTGTGTACCAGAATACAACCAAAAGATAATTAAATTCATTCTGGTCTTATTTTAAGTGAAATGTGTCACTTCTAATTTGATGCTCAAGATAAGTCAGAATTTATTATACTGTTTGGCACTAAGGCAAATTGGGAAAATGTATGGATCTGAAATTTGTTAACTGGGTGACATTAAGCAAGTTACCTCAGTTTACCTCACATGATTGGAAGGTGCCTAACACAATGCCTGGCAGAGGGGAGACACTAAAAATGTTAACTATTATTATTAGCTCCTTAATTAGATGTGACCAGTATACAATGCCAAAGGTGATGAAATACCCAATTTTCTATGTAAGGTAATTTGGAAATGCATTCAACAGAACTGGAGTCACCTGATTGGTAAGGTGTTTGTTTCAAGTTTTAAATGCATGATATTGTTTCAAATTGGTAAACTTTTCTATCAGTTATGTCAAGCAACTTTTCCTAATTTGGATGTTATTAATGTATGAACTAGAAGAAACTAAAGGATGATGGAAAAATTGTGTAAAATCTATGTTATTTTATCAGCCCTGCTAACCCTGTCTTATAATGTTTTATAACTGCCATTCAGAAAACCAGGTATTCCACCCTTTCCAGTAGCTAAAGAGGAGGTTACAGCTAAAATAATTTGGCTATCACTTATGAAAGTTGTAAGATTGCTAAGTTATTTGGGGTTACTGTTTTAATGCTAAAACCTAAAACTGTTAATTGATTACTGTGTGTGGAAAGGAGGGGATTGGGTGAAAGCCTTATCCGGATTGGCTCTGCCCATTCAGAGCAGTCCTCCTTGGAGTATGGGGTTGGCAGGCAGGGGCACCAGTATCAGCCCCTAACTGGGGTCCATGACAATTCCCTTATTTTGTAAACTTGCCAAGGTCCCTGGAAACCATCTGTGTGGGCAAGGTCATCAGCCCTGGGAAAAGAAATTGTTTGGGTTATGGAGTTCCTAAACAGTGAACCTGACTTGCTGAGAATTTGCAACTGTATGAAAGGATTTCTAATGATTGGCTTTTACACCGGGACAAGTTTAAAGTTGAGGAAGAAAGATTAAATGAAATCTCTTATGGATGTGAGTCTCGGTAAATTTTTATTGCTTACTGCAACTCCATGAGAGTAAATATAACCGTATCTGCCTCTAAGTTGTGATTAGTGAAACTTGCCATTTGAGGTCAAAGGCTCTTGGGACTATAACTAATTCTGAGTTTGAATTTGGGTATAGTTGTCTGCACTAAATCAGTATCTGAGAGAAATGTCACAAGCTGCTCAGAGGGAATGTGATCCTGTACTAAAGCTGTGAGGACAGTCTTGGCCTCAATCTAGGATGGGATCCTCCTGGCTCAGTTTCCCCATTGTGTTCCTTTGAAAAGGAATGTTTCCCACCTGACTATTCTTGAGTCTGGCTATGAGGTGGAATTGATACTGCATGGTTGGAGAACTGTGACTCTTATCTGAATTCAAATGGAGCTAAGGATGTTCCATCCTGTCATGTTTGGCATGTCACATGTCCCTGCCTTTTCTTTTTATAGCAAATTTCTACGATCAGAGCAAGTGGTCAGTAAAAGACGTGAGCACAATGAAAGTATGTGAGATCTTGCTGTTTTGATCTGAATTTGTAATCATCCCATGGCCTAAACAAGATTTAAAATTAGTGTTTGAACTTATGATATGTAAAAGATTGCAATTCTGAAGTCTCTCTTCCAGAGTGAATATAATTGGAGAAGGATAAACAAGCTTGTGAAGCAAAGATGTGTATCTATTCAGATGTGAGGTTAAAGTCAGGCACCTCTTTTGCTTAAAGCAATAAGAGTAATAACTTATAAGCTATCTTGTCTTATGGTTGAAATGTAAAGGAAAGTTGAGCCGTCTGAGTAATGGGTTTGAAAGATTTGGAAAGATAAATAAAGATAAATTTTGATTGAAAATATGGACGGTAGGTAAGAAAGTTTGGGGACAAATGGGGGACATCCAAGTCCCTCCCGTTGCCCATGGATAGTTGCTGTGGGTACCTTTGTGCCAAATTCAGATGGTCTAAGTATGTTGTGAGGGTGTGAGAAAGTATGACAGTATTTTAAGAATAAGGGCAATAGCTCAGCCAAATTCCAGAGAGCTCTGCCGGAAGAACAGCCCACACTCACCCCACTTCTGGTCATTTTCTTTCTTCTGCCTTTTTGGCCCTTGTCCGCTCCATCTCCTTGCCAGATTGGTCTCCTCTAGGCTCAGGGCCCTCCGCTTCCAGATGACTGCTCAGGCTGGGTAGTAACCTCTTCCAAGACCACCACCCATCACCCCTTGGACCTGGCGTCGGCCAAATTCCAGACACTGGCTAAAGAACCGACCCCTTGAAGGGGTCCCCACAAGGCAGGAACAGCTCTATGCCCAATCCCAATAGGAAGCAGTTTCAGAAGCTGAGACCTTCGTCCCTACCGCAAAAGATTTTGGGTCCCATCTGTTCAAGGGGGGAATGATGGGGTGCTTGGGTGCTTGTGCTCGGACCCCACTTCCAAGATCAAACTTCTCCCTAGCTTCAGAAACACTATCCCTGACAGTTTCCCTCCAGCCCAAGGACCCCATGTCTGGCAGTGACTCAAGAGTGGGCCCAGTGAGGCAAACCATCTCTCCCTGTTACCAGAACAAGCTGACCACTGCAAAATTTCCCTTGTATGAACAGGACTATCTCGTACAAGCAGAACTATCAAGGACTGATGCCCACAGTTACCTTATACAACCCAGAGGTCAAACTATAGATGTCAACTCTTGAAACTATCTTGTTACAGACAAAACAGACCAAAATATACCTTTAGGAACCCTCTCTTCCCCCCGACCCTCCCCTCGGTTTCCAGTGGTAAATGTAGACATATGTGATCACCCAATCAGCATACTTGCCACATCATTCACTACTTCTCTTCTACAAGCTTTAGCATCATTCCTGTTAGGTTGCAAGTTCCCTAAGGAGCTCTGCCCACCACGGCAGAATTCCTTAAGGACCTCTGCCCGATGTATAGCATAACAATAAATCCTTGCCACCTTGACTCAAAGAATGCTTGAGTCTGTGAATTCATTCCAGACAACCCTGTCCTATACTCCAGTCTTTCAGGGGTGTCTAAACCTCTCACACCTCAACACTCCTACCTCCAGAATCCAATATAAATTCTCTTGTACTCAAAGCCCCCATCACGACCTCGACATCACCTGGCATTCCAGTCTTCTTAAAGCTTTATTTCCTGCCCTGTACTCATCCATCAAAGCCACTGGCCTCCTTGCTCCTCCAGAAGAAGACACTCCACCTACTGGTTCAGAGCATTTTCTCTGGCTGTAGAGAGTTAGGAAGAACTGAGTTCAGATGCTGCCTCAGACACTAGACCAGTGGAGCTTTCCCTCTCAGGTGCCTCCCATCCACACCGTGAGAGCTGGTTTGGACAAAGCTGCTGACATGTCCTCCCTCCCACACTCCATTAGACTGGGAGCCTGTTGAGGGCGGGGCCTGGTTTTTCCTTCCTTTGTATACACAGTAGGTTAGCACAGTCTCCCTATCCTTTCTAAATGCTTGGCATGTAAAAGGAGAGCAAAGATACGATGTCTAAGAAATAGAGACAAATAAGTGAAGTGGAGGTCCCTGTGACTCAGTGGTAATAAAGATGAACTTAAAAAATAAATACAAGAGGGCAGCAGTTGGGGAGCAGGGGGGTTGGTGCTCAACATCCCAAAGTGCCAACGAATTAGTTCAAAACACAGAAGGAGAGAGCAGGGCAGTGTTGTTCCTACTGTATTCGATTTCATACCTACGATTGTAAAGAAACAATTCATAGTAAGGTATGGCCGACCTCATAGACAACCCTGATTTCTATGGAAATGGCCTCTTTGGCTGATGTGGGTCAAGTCTGAGGACAGAGTGCACTCACCTGGGCTGGGGATCTGTGGCTCCCCAGGGCCATTCCCTCTGGCTCCAGGCTCCCTGCTGGGTCAGGCCTTGGTTCTCTGGAGGCTGAGCTAGGGAGGCTGAAGGATCCCAGAGGGGCAGAGGTCTTTCCTTTCTCTTCCCTGCCAGGAGGCTGGCCTATAGGCATTTACAGAGGGTGGAGTCACACAAAAATTACAAAAACTCAGGCCCTGCCCTCAGGGCAGAGTCTCCAGCCTAAGGGGGGTGGGGGAGGAGGGAGACTGCAGGAAGGGTCAGGTTTGGGAATCAAGAAGGTCTAAACAGGAAGACTATTCCCCTCCCCAATTCTCCTACAGAGACCCAGGAGGCAGAAGGGGCTTTGGGATCCCTGGTGGGATGAGACCAGTCAGGGTCTCAATGGCTCCTGAGTCAGAGCT
>NW_020954646.1:124766-147254 GCF_900497805.2 Vombatus ursinus | reverse complement strand
CAGGTCCTCAGACCCTGCCTGCCTCCCCTCCCCAAGCCCTGCCCTCCCATCACATGGAATGCCTCGGCCACTGGGATAACCCTCTTCCACTCTAGACCCCTCCCAGTTCTCCCAACTCCACTCTAGGGCTCAGATTGCACCTGGGCCTCAACCCACCAGGCTGATCTGTGAGAGTCCTCTCTCTCCAGTCTCTCTCCCTCCCTCCCCCTGCTCTGGGGCTCAGACCCTCTTCTTTTGAAGGAGAATCTCCTGGCCTTCTTCCAGTTCTCCCCTGGCTACATTCATCTTCCAAACTAGGACATCTAGACTCTACATCCTTCTTGATTTTCCCAACCCCCATGCCCCTCACCCCACCAGGCAGGTGTCCTTGCCCTCCCTGCAGTCTGGACCCCAGACTTACCGACTCTTCCGATCTGGTGGCTGGGGGTCAGTGGTGGCCAGGAGGGAGCAGTGGGGGTCAGAAGGAGTCGAGTCCACCCATGGGGCAGTCAGAATCATATCTAGAGCTGGCAGGGACCCCAGAGGTCATCAAGCCTGGCCCCCTCATTTTACAGACGGGGAAACTGAGCCCCAGAGAAGTCAAGGGACTTGCCCAAGGTCACCCAAGTCATAAATGTTAGTGGCAGGATTTGAACCCTGGCTGGACATCAGGGGTCATGGCCTTGTGCCCCCCTGGGCCCTCCTGGACAGAGCCAACTCTGCTCTAGGAGAGGCCCGGGGGCCACTTCCCCAGGAAAGAAAGGAGCCCAAGCCCAGCATTTGAGGCTTCCTCCGACTTAGGCTCACCTTCCTACCCTCCTCCAGATGAGTCGTATTTCAGCCTTTCTGGACTCTTAATTCTGGTGGCATCATTAGGGGCAACTTGTGGTGCAGTAGAAGAACACCTGAGTTCAAATCCAGCCTCACACACACCTAGATGTGTGACTCTGGGCAAGTAACTTCACCTTTGTCTGCCTCAGTTTTCTCAACTGTAAAGTGGAGATCTTAACAGTACATCCCTCCCAGGGTGGTTGTGAGGATTCAATGACATGATAATTGTAAATCCTTTAGCTTCGGCACACAATAGGGACTGCATAAATGCTTCCTCCTCCCTGCCGCTCCCTCTGCCCACCTTGCTCCAGGTTCCTTTCCGCCTCCATCTCTGCCTAGTCAAATGATGCCTTCCTTCAAGCCCAGCACAGATGCATTTGATCCGGAGAACCTGTCCCATCCCCCCATGGCAGCCCCCTGGGAGCCACAGTGGGTGCTCCCTAATTGTAAGCTCTCAACATCATCATTACCCACATCTTGGATGTTTCTGCATCGCCTCAGTCTGACAGCTCTTTTCTCCCCTCCCCTCCTCAGCCAGGCATGGGCACCAGAGTTTTACGGTCTCAGTTTCCCTTTTTCAATGTTCTCCATTCCCGTCGTTGGAGTCACCGTCTGTCTGGTTTCCCTGGTTCTTGATCTGAACTTCCTTTAGGTCCCTAAATGTGCATCACTGCCAGACCACTCCTCTTTGCCAACCCTCTTCTGGGAGCCATCCCCAAGAAAAAAAAGGAAGATGAGGAAAAGCCAGCAGCACTGATTGATGTTTGCCTCAAAAGTACACATGGTGAAACTTGGGCTGATGACTTACCGCAAGCCTCAGCCTTGGATTACTTCAGGGAAGACATTGGCCATTGGTTCTACTCATGTGCTGCTGATTGAAAAGGGAAACAACCATGAAACCAGGTTGCTTGGGTCCACTACAGATTTAGGTAACATCATCTCAGCTGGGCCCTGACAGTGCAAGGCAAGCCTTGATATCTCCCTAACTCCCATTCCCAATCACCATAGCAGCTTTTCCAAATCTTTTTATTCCTCCCCAACCCTCCCACAGGGCTTGCTCTCTTGGCTGAGAACTTGGCCTCATATTTCACTATTTCCTCCAAACTCCTCAAAAAGTGTTTTCTCTAACTCTGGGGTGCACAGCAGATGAGGGCCAGACTTCCCCTCTTCATGTGTCACTGACCCCTGAGGAGGTTTCCCAGTGGGCTCCCATCATTTCCACCCCTGAAACCAGTTTTTCCCATTGGTGAGAATCAATGTGAGAGTAGAATTTCCCCTTTTTTGGTTACTCCAACTTTTGAAGAATGAATTCATACTAAGGGGAGGCCCGCCATTACAAGCTGCTCTGCTTTGGGCAGGAGGACAGCTGCCTTGGATGCCTGCAGACCCGAAACCCCCATCACTGCTCTCTCATTCCTTCTGTTTCCCAAGCTCCTCTTCTGGTGCCTCTTTCTCTTCACGTGGTGGTCTATATTAACAACATCAATTCCTGTGCTGTCATTTATTTACTCGTATTTCCATAACAGAGAAGTTAATGGTTGATAGGTGATGAATCATTTCCAGCTTGGGAGCAAATTCACCGTACTCCTTTCATATGCACATTCTTTGGAAATATGTAGGATAAAAATAGAAATACAGAAGCATTTTCTCAGGTGAAAAATCATAATGGGAGAGAAGCCAAGATGGCAGAGAAAAGGCAGAGAGACTCATGTGACCTCTCTCCAAAATCCCTCTAAAAAACTTTGAATAATACCTCAAAACAAATTCTGGAGCACTAGAACTCACAAAAGACAGAGTAAAACAATTTTCCAGCCCAAGACACTTAGAAGGTTGGCAGTAAAGGTCTGTCTCATTAAGGTGAGAGTGGAATGCAGTCTGCATTGGGGGCCACTGAATCAGTGGTGGTTTCCAGACCTCTCAGCCCCTAGAGGGTAAGGGGGTCAGGCAAGTGATCAGACAGAGATTACAGGGATCCCTTGGTTGGCACCAGGAGCAGGACTACCTGAAAGCCATGATTAAAAAAAAGAGCCTAGACATCATCTTTCAAGAAATTATCCAGGAAAACTGTCCTGATATTCTAAAACCAGAGGGCAAAATAGAAATTAAAAGAACCCACTGATCACCTCCTGAAAGAGATCCCCAAAGGAAAACTCCTAGGAATATTATAGCTGAATTCCAGAATTCCCAGGTTAAAGAGAAAATATTGCAAGCAGCCAGATAGAAACAATTCAGGTCAGGATCACACAAGATTTGGCAGCTTCTACATTAAAGGATTGGAGGACTTGGAATATGAGTATAATTCTTCAGGGGAAAAAGTGGAAATTTAGTGAGACAGAGGACTTTCAAGAATTCCTGATGAAAAGACCAGAGCTGAATAGAAAATTTGACTTTCAAATATGAGACTCAAGAGAAGCATAAAAGCATAAACAGGAAAGAGAAATCATGAGAGATTCAATACATTCCCACATGAGAAAAGGATACTTATAACTTCTAAAAACTTTCTCATTATTGAGCAGTTAGAAGCGATGTACATAGACAGAGTGCACAGGTATGAGTTGAATATGATGGGATAATTATCTAAAAAAATAAAATTAAAGAGTAAGAAAGCAATGCACTGGGAGAAGGGGAAAGGGAGGGGTAGAATGGGGTAAATTATTTGACATAAAAGAAGCATGAGAGAGCTTTTATAGAGGAGGAGAAGATGGGGGAAGGGGGGAAGTGTATGAACCCTACTCTCATCGAAATTGGCTCAAAGAGGGAACAATATACACTCTCAAGTACGGAAATCTATGCTGCTATACAGAAAAGTAGGAGGGGAAGTGGATAAGCAAAGAGGAAGGGCTGATAGAAGTGAGGGCAGATCGGGGGAGGTAAAAGTCAGAAGCAAAACACTTGAGAATTCAGAGGGTGAAAGGAGATAGAGAATAGGATAAATAGGGGAAAATAGGATGTAGGGAAATCCACATTTGATAATCATAACTGTGGAAAAAAATTTATAGTAATTTTCTCTAAGACCTCATTTCTCAACTACACAGAGAACTGAATCAAATTTATAAAAATAAGAGCCATTCTTCAATTGATAAATGGTCTAACTACATGGCAATTTTCAGATGAAGTAATCAAAGCTATTTATAGTCATACAAAAATGCTCTAAATCACTATTGATTAGATAAGTGTAAATTAAAACAACTCTGAGCTACTATCCCACACTTACCAGATAGGCTAAGACAGAAAAGAAAATGACAAATATTGAAGTGGATATAGGAAAATCAGGACACTATTGCACTGTTGGTGGAGTAGCATACTGATTCAACCATTCTGTAGAACAATCAGAAACTATGCCTAAAGGGCTATAAAATCATGTACACCCTTTAACCCAGCAATACCACTACTAGGTCTGTATCCCAAAAAGATTAAAAAAAAAAAGGAAAAGGACCTATATGTACAAAAATATTTATAGCAGCTCTTTTAGTGATGGCAAAGAATTGGAAATTGAGGAGATGTCCATCAGTTGGGGAATGGCTGAACAAACTGTATATGATTGTAATGGAATACTATCATGCTATAAGAAATGATGAGCAAGATACTCTCAGAAAAACCCATACTTACATGAACTGATGCAAAGTGAAATGAGCAGAACCAAGAGAACATTGTATACAGTAACAGCAACATTGTATGATGATCAACCATGAATGACTTAGCTATTCTCAGGAATACAATGACCTGAGACAATTCTGAAGGACTTCTTGTGAGGGAAGATCCTATCCTTCTCCTGAGAAAGAACTGATGGGGTCAGAATGCAGATTGAAGCATACTTTTTCTTTATTTTTCTTGGGATTTTTTTTTTGGTCTGTGTTTTCTTTTGCAACATAACTAACATGGAAATATGTTTTGCATGACTGCACATATATAGCCTATAGCAAATTGCTTGCCTTCCCAATGAGGGGAAGGAAGGGAGGGAAATAGGGAGAGAATTTGCAACTCAAATTTTTTTTTAAAGAACACTAAAATTGTTTTTACATGTAACTGGGGAAAAATAAAATATTAATTTTTTTAAATGTGAATATCTTTTTAAAAAGTTCCATTTCCCTTTTTAAACACTTTAATTAAAAGAAGCCTGGTATCTTAAGTTTAAGAATTCCTTTTCCCTGTAAGTCACTTTTAATTGAAGGAAACCTGTTATCTCTACACTGCTGACGGTCCTTAGACAATTAGCGGAAATACGTTGCTTCTTAGGTTCAAAAGTTTAGCTTTTCTGTGAGTTACTCCACGTCAAGGAAGTCTGTTACCTCTGTTCCACTAACAAGCAGACAGACTCTATCAATCAACCTTTCCTGACAGCAGGATGGAAAGAAGGACTGCTGCTAGCCCCAAATGTTCAGCTGATCATGTTGGTTTTGTTGCTTATGATGTTTCTGACTTTGTAACCAACAATATTGTGTTCCATCTATGATGTGCCCTGTTATTTGTTCTGGGCTTCCCAGAAAAACTATAAAAAGGCTAGACAGATGACCTCAACTTGTGGTCTTTTGGCTTGCCGAGAAACTGAGAGACCTCATTTATTGGTGATTGCCAGCCTTGCCAATAAATTGATTGCACTTGGGGAAAAAAAGGAAAAATCCTAATGGATGATTAAAAGCCTGTGTTTTATGAAATCTGCTGGCATAAATCAATATTTCAAGGATGCGTAAAAAAGAAAACCAGAAAATCAACAGTAACATTTTCAGTATTCTGAAGTTCCTCTTCCCAGTGGTTTTCTAAGTCTAGAATGAAATACAAATATTGTTCCTGTCCCCTATTCTCTGTGCAGAAACCAAGAAAATCCTAGTTCAAGACAGTCACAGCTGAGAAGCCTCCCCATGGCTATATTGTACTTGGTGCAAGATATCATTTTTGGAAAAAGCGATACTTAAAAATTACAAAAAGTTCTCTGTAAAAACGCATGGTTGTCTCAGAAAATGAATAATCACCTTTGTCTTTTACAAGTCCCACCCACATTCTTTATTTAAAAAAAACTTCCCACTTTCTAATTAATAACTCATTACTAAAACTTTTGCTGCTATTCTCACAAATAAAATAATATTATAATGTAGATTCAGTGATTAATATTATGCTTTTTTCTCAGCAAAATCCCCTTGCCTATAAACTATCCCAAATCATCAGGAGTCAGATAGTTATTTTCCACAAATATGCCTCTGAATTGGTTCACACAGAATGAACGATTTAAGATTCTATGTTATTAGTTTATTACAATGTCTAGGTAAATTCTTGTTTTCTGCAAAGGATGATGTATGTAGACTCCTACCTTAAAGAATAAGCACCAGCCCAAACTGACCCAAAGCCCACTAACCCTACATGGGTACTAACCTCACAAGTCATCTTAGATCCTATGTTGAGAGCAGGATGCTGCCTTAAATGTCATCTGGTCCAGGCTTTTAAGGTAGCTTTGAAAACTTCCCTGTTCAGGATAAGTCAAAGCGGCACAACTGTTCCACAGAAGCCAGGTCATCTGAAGGTAGATGATATTCCCAAAGAGGACACTCATTAAAATGCATGTTGTGATTCCAACTCCTAAACATCGTAAGACCCAATGAATCCAAATAAGAGTTTAACATTTCAATTACAGAAATAAAGTATCAATTTCCTCATTCTTGAATAATTACCATCAATATTTCTAGATGCCCTGGGATCAGGATCTTAATCTCCATCCATTTGTTTTTCATGGTAGTCCCCTGAAAGTCTCCAAAGGTCCTTCTTGATATCTGGGTAGTCTTCCAGATTGTTACACAATGACCTCACAATGTCCAGTTTCCTAGATCTCTGAGCTTGGCTATGCAACACACAACTTGGAGACATCTCTTTTTCAGTGCACAAATGGTGAGTGTGATGCTGGCAAAAACAGCTGTCCATTTTCGTTTTGAGATGGCACAGATAATTGCATCTGGTTGACAAAGGGTCCATCGCCTGTATTTGTGTCTCTGAATAACTAGGCATGACCCAGGGAGCTGTTTATCATGCAGGGTGCTGGGCAGCAGCTGCTGGGTGCACATTGAAGTTGAGCTAGAAGGGGCCAGGCCCATCTCCTGCTGAGCATGGCTCCTGTGGCACCTTTGGGTCCCACAACATGCCCCTCTTGTGATGCGAGCATCCCTCCTTCGATTTTAGCCAAACACCATCCAATGCACTTCTGCCCTGGTCCCTTTGCTTGGTTGTATCAGATTAACTTTTCATGCACAGAACTATAGAAATGCTTTCAGCACCCAGGAATAGGACTTTTTACCCTCCACAGTGAGGTCCTCTGTTCTTCTTTTCTAAGGGGTCCTTCATCTCATTTCCTTCTTAAGAGTGTTCATTTGGCTTAGTACTCCTTAAGTATCTTCTCCTTGATGGAAGAATCAGAATTAACCATTTACCCTGAACCGATTTCCTTTCTCCCCAAAAAGAGTAGAATATCTACATTTTTAAAAATTCATTTTAAAAATTTATATGTTTTTATTGAGAATTTAACAAACGCCAAAAAAAAAAAGTGGTGGGGGGGATATAATGGTGAACTGGTATGGAAAAAAAAAATTCATTAATGAATCACTTGGGAAGAGCAGCTTCGGATGCTTTTCTGACAGAATTCATTGGAATATAGTATCTCCTAGAAAGAAGCTTTGTGAGTTTATCACCTTAGGGAAGCCCTTCAGTTACCACTCAGACCCACTAAATATCATAGAAAATTTGCTAAGGAAAAGTTATATGGATATAATCAATGTGGAAAAACTTTTGACAAGGGGTCAAATCTTCCCAAAGATAGGACTCAGTTCAGAAAATTCCTTGGAATGTGATATGTGGAAAAGTCTTCAGTCAGAAGACTCATCTTACTATCAGAGAATTCATACTGGAGTCAAAATGTTCAGATGGAATAAATGGGGCAAAATTTTCAGTGATGGAAGACAACTTACTAGACATCAGAAACTGCATTTTAGAATAAAACACTTTGAATGTAAAGAATGTGGGAAAGCTTTTGGTGGAAGAGAAGACATTATTTGACACAAGAGAACTCACACTGGGGAGAAACCCTTTGAATGTAATGAAGATAGGAAAACCTTCAGTGGGAAGGCAGACTTTATTAGCCATCAGAGAACTCATGTTAAAGTGAAATGGTTTGAATGTAATAAATGTGTGGAAGCCTATGGCGATGGGGGCGGAACCTTATTAGACACAAGAAATCTCATTCTGGAGTGAAACCCTTTGAATGTAATGAACATGGGAAAGCCTTCAGCCAGAGGGAATACCTTATTATTCACAAGAGAACTCATTGGAGCAAAATCCTTTCGATGTAATGAATGTGTGAGAGCCTTCACTCAGCAAGCACACCTTATTAAACATCAGAGAACTTATACCGGAATGAAACTTTTTGTATGTAAAGAGTGTGGGAAAGCTTTCTGCCAGAGGGTACTCCTTACTAAACCTGGAAAAAAACATTAGAATGAAACCCTTTCAATGTTATGAGTGTGGGAAGGTTTTCAGGACTAGAGAGACTCTTAAAAACATCAAAGAACCCATACTGGAGTGAGACCATTTCAAAGAAATGAGTGTGAGAAAGCTTTCAGGGATAAGGGCACCCCTTCACAACCATCAGAGAATTCACACTGTCAGGAGACCTTTTCAGTGTGATGAGTGTGGGAAAGCTTCCTGCCAGAGGGTACTCCTTACTAAACCTGAAAAAAATCACATTAGAATGAAACCCTTTTAATGTAATGAATGTGGGAAAGCCTTTATGTAGAAAGGACTCCTTATCAGGCATGAGAGAATTCATTCTGGAGTAAAATCCTATGAAAATAATGAATATGGAAAAACCTCAGGCAAAGAGGACTCTTTTTTATACATGAGAAAACTCTTGCTTAAGTAAAACCCTTTTAATGCAATGAATGTGTGAAAGGCTTCATCCAGAAGGGACTCCTTATGAGTCCTTATGAGAGAACTCATTCTGGAGAGAAGCCCTTTGAATGTAAAGAATGTGGGAAAGTCTTCAGTCAGAGTTGGTACCTTGTTGTCCCTGAGAGAACTCATTCTGGAACAAAACCATTTTAACTGTAAATAATGTGGGAAATCCTGTAGGGAAACAGGAGCCCTCACTAAACATTACAGAACTCACCCTGGAGTGACATCTTTTAAATGTAATAAATGTGGGGAAGCCTTCAGACAGAGGGGAATATCTTACTATCCATGGGAGAACTCATACAGGGGTGAAACCCTTTGAATATAATGAGTGTGAGAAAGCCTTCAGTCAGAAAAGACAGCTGATTAGACAACAGAGAATTCATACTTGATTAAAAACCTTTTGAATGTAATGAATGTAGGAAAACCTTCAGGTAGAAGGGAGTCATTATTTAATAGTATTTTATTTTTTTCCAATTACATGTGAAGATAGTTTTCAACATTCACTTTTATAAGATTGAGTTTCAAATTTTTTTCTCCCTCCCCCTTCCCCAAGACAGCAAGCAGATATAGGCTATACATGTACAATTATATTAAACATATTTCCACATTATTCATGTTGTGAAAGAAAGAATCAGAACAAAAGGGAAAACCCATGAGAAAAGAAAAACAAGAAAAGTGAAAATAGTATGCTTTGATCTGTATTCAGACTCCATAGTTCTTTCCCTGGATGTGGATAGCATTTTCCATCAAGAATCTTTTGGAATTGTCTTAAATCATTACATTGCTGAGAAGAGGTAAGTCTACCAAAGTCAGCCATCGTACAATGTGGCTGTTACTGTATACAATGTTCTCCTGGTTCTGCTCTCCTCACTCAGCATCAGTTCATATAAGTCTTTCCAGGTTTTCCTGAAGTCTGCCTGCTCATCATTTCTTATAACACAATAGTATTCCATTATATTCATATACCACAACTTGTTCAGCCATTCCCCAATTGATAGGCATCTCCTCAATGTTCAATTCTTTGCCACCACAAAAAGAGTTGCTCTAAGTATTTTTGTACATGTGGGCCCTTTTCAAAAGTAGCCATTATTAACTATCAGAGAGCTCACACTGGAGTGAAAATGGGGCATCCTTCCCAGAAAAGGGAACTGTCATTAAGCATCCAAGAAAGACCACAAGTGAAAGTCTTAAAATGAAATTAATTTGACTAGAAAGGAAAACAAATACACAAGGAGTCATAATGGTTAGAAGACTTTTGCAAGTAAATATGGATATATATTTAAACAAAAAATAAAGGGACATGTTTGAAATAATATCCAATATTTAATTTCTTGAGAAAATACGCACCTTCACTTCTCAAATAAGCCAGTTCTCTTTGCTTCCCTGTCATCCTTGAACTATGGGGCCATATTCTTAAGTGACACAGGATCTGGCACAGTTATGCTTAAGAAATGCTTGTTGATACCCAGCAAAACTGAGTATAATCCTTCAGGGGAAAAATGGACATTCAATGAAATAGAGGACTTTCAAGCATTCTTGATGAAGAGACCAGAGCTGAATAGAAAACCTGACCTTCAAATATAAGACTCAAGAGAAGCATGAAGAGGTTAAGTGGGAAAGAGAAATCATAAGGGACTTATTAAAGTTGAACTGTTTACATTCCTACATGGAAAGATGATATTTGTAACTCACGAGACCTTTCTCAGTATTAGGGTAGTTGGAGAGGGGAAAAAAACATTACATATATGTGTGTGTGTATTATATATATATATACACACACACACACACACACACACACATACACAAACACACATATATACACATATACATATACATACATATAGACAGAGGGTATGCACAGGGTGAGTTGAAGATGAAGGGATGATATTTAAAAAATAAAATTAAGAGGTGAGAGAGGATTATACTGGGAGGAGAAAGGGAGAGGTAGAATGGGGTAAATTATCTCACATAAAACAGACAAGAAAAAGCTTTTACAGTGGAGGGGAAGTGGGGGAAGGTGAGAGGGAATGTGTGAATTGCAATCACGCAAAACCTATTTCCATTAGCCCTACTGTGAAAGAAAACACAGGCCAAAAGAAAAACTCCAAGAATAATAAAGTAAAAAAGAAAAGCATGCTTCGACTCGCATTCAGACCCCAGCAGTTCTTTCTCTGGAGGTGGACAGCATTTTTCACCGTAAGTCCTTCAGAACTATCTCAGATCACTGTATTGCTGAGAAGAGCTAAGTCATTTGTAGCTGTACTGTAGTCGTACAATAACGCTGTTGCTGCGTACGCGGGTTCTCCTGGTTCTGCTCACTTCACTCTGCATCATTTCCTGTAGGTCTTCCCAGGTTTCTCTGAGAGCATTCTGCTTCTCATTTCTTGTTGTTGCTTATCCTTCGTTCTCAGAAGAGGACCAATGACATCACGAGGGTGATGTCTTGACTTGCAAGTGAATTGGATTGCTGTGAGGCAGGGCTGTGCAAAGTCACCAGCCTCACTCTCTCCTCCAGAGTCATCAGACTCCAGTGGCGAGACAAGTCAAGACGAATGGCTATGGCCCAGGACACAGTGGGTGAACTCGGCCTTTTTAAACCAAGGTCTTTCCTAAGTCTCAGTTTGCCTGAGGCAACGCCCATTCAATGATTATGGGCAAGGTAAAAATTGAGACTAAAGCTGGCCTAGTTTGACATCACTCATGAATCAGCCTGGGAACAGAAGACTTGTCAGAATCTGTAGCCAGAACAGAAAATTGCGATTTACACTCACTCCTAGCTATCAATAGCCAAACAATGATCTGGAAAGGATTGGGCTGGGACCTGCTGTTGGCCATTCAATGAAAGCCAGAATGATTTGGGTTTAAAGGCATAATCAAGTAGCTCCATTTAAGTCACAATGAGCTTTTTAAAAGCTCATTATTTCAGGCTATATTTCAAGAAATCATAAATGAAAACTGCACAAGGCAAAGAGTTAATTGTCCCAGCTTTTAGGGGAAAAAATAACAAATAAGAAACTTTTATAACAATCAGCCCCCAAACCCTAAGATATCTTACAAAATACAAGCAACCAAAAATCATATTCCTTTGGACAACACACCCACATGTAGGAGTATGACTCCCCCACATGGAGTGAAGGACTACATGTGATGAAGGAAGAAAGAGAAGGAGGAGAAACAGGAGGAAGAGAATGAGGATGAAGGAGAGGAGGAGGAGAAAAAATAGTAGCACTGCCCAACTCGAATCAGAGGTCGGGTCCCCAGAGGGCAGCTTCTACTTCTTCTTGTGGTTCGTCCTTTGTTCTGAGCACACAAAGGTGATGTCATGACCTGCACTAGAATTGTTACCAGTGATCTCCTGATTACTAAACCAAAAGGCATTTTCCCAATCCTCATCCTTCTGGACCTCTCTGCACCATCAGAGGGGCCATCAGGAGGTAATAGACAATGGAGGACTGAGCAAGGTTAAGGGTAACAGAGAATTGGGAGAATTGGCATAAACCTTAAAGAAAGGCCAACTGATAGGATTACAGCCTCAAGACTTCCTTGATCAAGTGGGAGAATACAAGGGGAATCCTGTAGAGAACTGGAACCCAAATTCTTTTTGGGGTAAGGGGTGATAATCATTTAAGATCAATTGAGCCCCAATAAGGGCCAAAAACCTGAATTAATCTTTTCTCTCTGAGTGATCTAAAAATGTCCCTTCCTGTGTCAGCCACTCCAGGACCAGATGAAACTGACCAGCCCTCTTCCTGTCTGTGATCACTAAGGACAGCATGCCTGGGCCCAGACACTGTCTGGAAGAGTGAGACTTTTCTCATCTTGGTATCCTATGGACATAGGCTATGTAGGGGAAACACTGATATCCTGGGACTATAATTTCAAATGACATTTTGTTGCTTCTCTTGTCTTATTGTATTTACAACCTATTCAATTAAGAAAATTCCTTTCTAGATCTATGAAGAACAGAAGAATTCATGACCAAACAGGAGATAGAGAACATTACAAAAAGCAAAATGGATAATTTTGATTACATTAAATGGAAAAGTTTTTGCACAAACAAAGCCAATGCAACTAAGATTAGAAGGAAGGTAGACAATTGGGAAAGAATTTTTATAACCAGTCTCTCTGATAAGGGCTTCATTTCTAAAATATATAGAGAATTAAGTCAAATTTATAAGAATATAAGCCATTCCCCAATTGATAAATGATCAAAGGATATGAACAGACAATTCTCAGATGAAGAAATTAAAGTCTTCTTATAGTCACACGAAAAAATGTTCTAAATCACTATTGATTAGAGAAATGCAAATCAAACAACTCTGAGGTACCACATCACACCTATCAGATTGGCCAACATGACAAAACAGGAGAATGATAAATGTTGGAGAGGATGTGGGAAAATTGGAACACTAATGCATTGTTGGTGGAGTTGTGAACTGATCCAACCATTTTGGAGAGCAATTTGGAACTATACCCAAAGAGCTATAAAAATGTGCATACTCTTTGACCCAGCAATAGCACTTCTAGGGCTGTATACCAAAGAGATCATACAAATGGGAAAAGGACCCACATGTACAAAAATATTCATAGCAGCTCTTTTTGTGATGGCAAAGAATTAGAAATTGAGAGGATGCCCATCAATTGGGAAATGGCTGAGCAAGTTGTGGTATATGAATGTAATGGAATACTCTTGTGGTATAAGAAATGATGAACAGGCTGACCTCAGGAAAACATGGAAAGACTTGTATGGTCTGATGCTGAGTGAAGTGAGCAGAACCAAGAGAGCATTGTACACAATAACAGCTATGTTGTGCAATGACTAACATTGATAAACTTAATCCTTCCCAGCAATACAAGGATCTAAGACATCTCCAGAGGCCTCGTGATGGAAAATGCTATCCACATCCAAAGAAAGAACTGTGGGAGTTGAATTGCTATTTTTTTTTCTCTTCTGTTGAGTTTTCTTTCCTCTTTCTGATGGTTCCTCCTATTGGTTTTAATTTTTACTTACAACATGACTAATGTGAAAATATGTTTAATAGGAATGTAAATGTATAGCCCATATCAGACTGTGCGCCATCTTGGGGAGGGTGGTGGGGAGGAAGGGGAAGAAAAATTTTAAACTCAAAAGCATATGGAAGTGATTATTGATAAATCAAAAGAAATTTATAAAAAGCACATGGAAGTGATTATTGATAAATCAAAATAAATTTATAAAAAAGAAAAAAAGAATTCCTTTCTCATGCTCTGGTTAAACACATATGGAGACCATAAATCTGAGTAACACAGACATTCTGAGTCAGGGTTTAAATGTACTCCAAAAATTCCTTGATTCAGTCAGAGTTAAAGCTCTAGCTCCATGTACATGTCACTAAGTTATGGGAATAATATGAATTTACTTATCACCTAGCTTGTTGCTCTTTAACCAACTTTCAGGTCAACAGGGGCAAAGGTCTCAGCTTGAACCCCTACCCCATCAGTGAATCTCTGAACAGGAGCTGGGGGCAGGGAGGCAGGACATTGGAGTCCTGATAGGGAGACTGAAGGAGGTACTCCGGGGTCCCTATGGGGGAGATCTGAAGGTCAGGCAAGTGTGACCCAATGATAAAGCTGTGGAAGGTGCCCCAGGACACTTGGGAAATGATGGGGAGCCTGGACAAGAGGCAGCGGCTGGGAGCTTGCCAGGGAGGCAGCCTTGGAAAGAAGGAGGGCTCCTACCAGCCCGGGAGGACACTCAGTAATAAGTCAGACAGGGAAGATGAGACCCAAAAGAAAGGGCAGCCAGCAGAGCTCAGTGCTGCATGGCTCCCCGGCTCAGACCTATCTGGGACCTGCATGCACTGAGCTGGCTTCCAGTAGGCACAGGGATCTCAGCTTCAATGGAAGCAGGAAGTGTAATCACAGCTCCAAATAAAGAAAGCAGTTGGATCTCAGCTCCAACTGAAAGCCAACTCTGGGCGGGTCTTCCCAGTCCCCCAGAGCCCCGCCCTGTCCAGGCCTGCCGAGACCCCAGGATCTTCCCTTTCCTCCAGTGGCTCCTAGAGCAGGTCCTCAGACACTGCCTGCCTCCCCTCCCCAAGCCCTGCCCTCCATGGCATGGAATGCCTTGGCCACTGGGATAACTCCTTTCCACTCTAGGCCCCTCCCAGGCCCCCACCCCAGGGCTCAGATTCCACCTGGGCCTCCACCCACCCAGCTGGTCATCTGGGAGACTCCCCCTCCCACAACCTCCCTCCCCCTGCTCTGGCACTCAGACCCTCCTCCTTCTGAGCAGAATCTGTTGCATCTTTTTCCAGCTGTCCCCTTGCTGCACTCACCTTCCAAACTAGGACACCCAGACCCTCCCTCCCTCCATCCTGATTCTCCCAACCATTCCCCTCCCCCACATCCCCCACCCCAGCAGGCAGGTGTCCCCGTCCTCCCTGCAGCCTGGTCCCCAGACTTGCCCACCCCACTTTAACCCTCTCCTCCAGCCTGTAAACATTTGCACAGACACGGGCAACTTTCTCTCTATCTTGTTATTCTTCCCTCAGTGACACTCTCTCACTGGAGCACCTGTGGATCCTCTGGGAGGGCTGAGGCCAGGGAGTCAGGACACCTGGGTCCCAGAGCAGGGATTACAGGTGCTTGTAAAGTGAGCCCTTCTGCCTCTTCATATTAGCAGAGACATTTTAAAGCAGGAAAAGAAAAACATCATTTAAGTTTATTCACAACTTATCAAATCAATTTTATATCAAAAAGCCTTAATCCAATTTTCAGATTTTATAGACAATTATTAAAACATAAGCAAACCCTGTATATCCTAGGTAAAATAAAATAAAATAAAATCGCAAAGACTTCATTCATCTCTGTACATTCATCGGACATTTAGGAAGTTCAGTACTTTGATCTGCTTTGTAATCCTGTGCTTTATTTCCTTCAGGATCAAAAGAAAATGTAAGTATCTATCACTCAAGAACTTGATGTTTACTTGACCTTGCATCACTATTCTCAATAGAAACATCTGGAAGCCAATCTTATGTATCCAGTTCTCAGGAGAAATCGTCTAATCTTTTTGCTTTTCTCAAAGTGACATTTGCTACATTAAAATTTGAAACTATAGAACAACATCTTACACCCTATACCAAAATAAAATCAAAATGAGTACATGATTTAGATATAAAGGCTGACACTATAAGCAAACTAGGAGAGCAAGGAACAGTTTACCTGTCAGGTCTATGGAGAGGGGAAGAATTTATGACCAAACAAGAGATAGAGAACATTATGAAATACAAAATGGATAATTTTGATTATATTAAATTGAAAAGTCTTTGCACAAACAAAGCCAATGCAACCAAGATTAGGAGGGAAGAGAAAACTGGGAGAGAATTTTTATAGCCAGTGTCTCTGATAAAGGCCTCATTTCTAAAATATATAGATAACTGAGTCAAATTTACAAGAAGACAAGTCATTCCCCAATTGACAAATGGCTAAAGGATATAAACAGGCAATTCTCAGAGGAAGAAATTAAAGCTATCTATAGTCATATGAAAAAATGCTCTAAATCACTATTGATTAAAGAAATGCAAATTAAAGCAACTCCAAGGTACCACATCACAGCTATCAGATTAGCTTACATGACAAAACAGGAAAATGATAAATGTTGGAGAGGATGTGGGAAAATTGGAAGACTAATGCATTGTTGGTGGAGCTGTGAACTGATCCAACCATTTTGGAGAGCAATTTGGAACTATGCCAAAATGGCTATAAAATCCTGCATTCCCTTTGGCCCAGCAATAACACTTCTAATGCTGTATCCCAAAGAAATCATCAAAACAGGCAAAAGACCCACAAGTACAAAAATGTTTATAGCAGCTCTTTTTGTGGGCAAAGATTTGGAAATTGAGGGGATGCCCATCAATTGGGGAATGTCTGAACAAGTTGTGGTATATGTATATAATGGAATACTATTGTGCTGTAAGAAATGATGAGCAGGCAAATCAGAAAAACCTGGAAAGACTTGTATGGTTTGATGCTGAGTGAAATGAGAAGAACCAGGAGAACACTGTACACAGTAGTAGCCACATTGTGCAGTGACTGACTTTGTTAGACTTTGCTTTTCTCAGCAATGCAAGGATCTAAGACAACTCCAAAAGACTCATGATGGAAAATTATATCCACATCCAGAGAAAGAGTCGTGGAGTCTGAATGCGGATGGAAGCGTACTACTTGCTCTCCTTTTCTTTTGTTGTTTTGTTTTATTGCTTCATTCTCAGGTTGCTCCCATTAGTTCTAATTCTTCTTTACATCATGACTAATGGGAAAACATGCCTAATATGGATGTATGAGTAGAGCCTATATCAGATTGCATAACCCCTTGGGGAGGAAGGAGGAGAGGGAGGGGGAGAAAATTTTAAACTCAAAATCCCATGGAAGTGAATGTTGAAAACTAAGAATAAATAAATGAATTATTTAAAAATTTTTTTTAATTTGAAACTAAAATTTTACCTAAGATTTAAAACTTTTATATATTTATCCTATCACATCTTTGTCCTAGGCTTCCCACTCTACCTTCAGCCTCACTGAGGGCAGATCTGGAGATATATATGTATATACTTGTGTATCTCATCAGATCATCTAGAAAAGAGGTAACACTGTTCAGACCTGATGTTACACATGATGACAGATATCTCACCAAGGGGCTGGATGGCAAGCCCACTGGCTCATTTTCCTAGTTGCTTAGGTTGGGAAATTGAAGGAAATGGTGATCACCAATTCAGAACAGTAAAATCCAAACAATAAGGTCTTGCATACTTGCATCACATTACAGCAACTCACAGATACTTAAATATCACAACAAGAAGACTTTATTCAAAATAAAACAAAACACCTTTACAATTCACCGGCTCTGGTTTTAGAAATTTGCTATGAAAGGAAGAGGGAGAGACATGGTTGTAACAATGTCAAGACTGTCCCTTCAAGGGCACCAACTGACCCGAAGAGGATGAAACTTCTGATCAATTCCAGGTAAGTCATAGTTAACTTTATTGAACAGCCAATATGTGGCAAAATTCCACATTATTCACAGGGTATCATTGCTGGAATCAGGATTAACTAAGTGGGAAACATTTGCAAAGGAAATAGCACAATGAGGAAATTGAGTCAAAAGGATTCTTCCATTGCCTTTGTAAGGCTGTCTTCTCCACCTTCCCAGGTGCAGGCAGCAACCCACAGCAGTTCTCAGATCACACTCACTTTGAGCAGCTCCTGGCATTTCCCTTCCATGGTAGTTTGCTGGTGTCATGATAATCCAGACAACTGTGCCTGAATTCAGAACTCAGAACACTACCAAAGGATATATATCATCCCAAGAGACTTTTCCTCAAATAGCCAGTTTCACTAATCAGCTGAGGGCAAGGCCCAGTTATTTTTTTTTTCATGTTCTTGCAGTAGCATTTAATGAGAAAAAAATTACTCCTTAGTTCTTATTAAGTACATTCAGGATCTTACCTTCCTCTTTCCTTCTAGTTTACATCCAGCCTGAAGCAAAAATCAATCAGCAGAAGTGGAAAAAATTAACCACATTCTATAGTTATACACATACCATGAATACATGATTGCTCACTCAAAACCCAGAAAACCACAGGCCATTGAAAGTCTCCAGGGTACAGGTATGCATATCTTCTTTTTTTTTTTTTTGGCTAGGCAATGGGGTTAAGTGACTTGCCCAGGGTCACACAGCTAGTAAGAGTTATGTGTCTGAGGCTGGATTTGAACTCAGGTCCTCCTGACTCCAGGGCCAGTGCTCTATCCACTGTGCTACCTAGCTGTCCCCAAGTTTGCATACCTTAAGGTATTGCATATTAACCCCTAAAGCAAAAATCTGGGGTATGTTGGAACTAAGTTGCTCAAAAGTATAAATTCAATCCATATTTTGCCAGTTTCAATTTTACAATTTTCATTATTAGGGGCCAGAGGAATCACAGCAAAATCACTTCTTTATTACTAACAAATTTCTTAGCCACTCCCACCCCAATCAATCCCCTCTGGCCCCTGCCAGAATGGTTGATGGTTGTCACGAAGGCCTTCAGCCAGGCTCAAAGCTCATTGGACATCAGAAAATTCACACTGGAAAGACACTTTCTGAAAGTAATCAATGTAATAGTCTTTAGACAACAGTCACCCCTCATCGGCCATGAGAGAATTCATACCGACTGAACTCTGATCATTGCAATAAATGAAGAAAGGTGCTCAAACAGAGTACGGAGCTAGCTGTTGTCTACTGTCTCACTCTCGGGGACCCCATTTGGGGTTTTCTAGGCAAAGAAACTGGAGTGGTTTGCCACGTCCTCCTCGAACTCATTTTACAGATGAGGAAACTGAGGCAAATGAGATCACAGAGCTAGTAAATGTCTGAGGCTGGATTGGAACTCAGGTCCTCCTGATTCCAGGCCTAGCCCTCTACCCACTGTGTCACCAGCTGCCTCACAGAGCTGGTCAGTCAACAGAAAATTCATTGTGAGGGCAGCTAGGTGGTACAGTGGATAGAGCACCAGCCCTGGATTCAGGAGGATCTGAGTTCAAATCTGACCTCAGACACATAACACTTACTAGCTGTGTGACCCTGGGCAAGTCATTTAACCCCACTGCCTAACCAAAGTAAAAAAAAAATTCATTATGGAGACAAGCCCTACATGGACTCAGTGTGGGAAGGTCTTTAGCCAGAGATCATCTCTTATTCACATCAGAGGATTTACATTCATGGATGGGCTTTTACTGGGGTCAGGCCTTTTGCTGGAAGGAGGAGGTCACTGGACATCAGAACATTCATCCTGGAAAGAAGCCTTATAAAAGCAATGGCTGTGGGAAGGCCTTCACCTAGAGCTCATATCTGAGTGCTCACTGGAGAAATCCTGCTGGAGATAATACGTAGGGAATAACACATTCAACGTGGGAAGGCCTCTTGCTCAGCACAAACTTCATTAGACATCCAGAATGTCATACTGTGCTTAAAACCCTATAAATGTAATGAATTTTTCTCTGGCATCCTAATGGTTGTCATTACTCTTCAATAATATTCCACAGCATTCCTACACTATCACTTCTTTAGCCATTTTTCAAATGATTGGTACTTATTTTGTTTCCCATTCTTTACTAGCACAAAAAGTCCTAGTATAAATATTTTGGAATCTGTTGGACATTTATTTTAGTAATGATTTCCTTAGGTAACTAGGTGGTTCGGTGGATAGAATTTTCTGTCTAGAGCCAGAAGACCTGAGTTCAAATTAAGTTTCTGATGTTTACCACCTGTGAGTCACTTAACTTATTCCTACCTAAGAGAGAATGATATCACCTCCTTCACAGGGTCAATGAGAAGATCAAACAAGATGATACCCGTAAAATGCTTGGCAAGCATTAAATCCCTAGGTAAATGGCAGCTATTATTATCATTTTGCCTGGGGTCCTAAGCCTCATAGCAAAATCAGTGAGCTAAAAGGTATGGAGAGTTTGGTCAGTTTTCAGAATATTCAGAACTGTGCAGACAAAGGTAGGGCGTTATAAAGGATATGGCACTGGATTTTGTGCCAGGCAGACTATAAAGCAATGGTCATCAAAAGTATTTTGTATGACATTAAAAATACAGAGGATGATACACTGAAGAGACCAGGTGCATAATATACAAAAGAAAATGACTGTAAAAACCCTGGTTCAACAAATCCAAAGACCTCAACAGGGGAGCCAGGACTTATTAATCATTACAAAGTACTGGAAAAACTGGAAAGCAGTCATTCAAAAAGTAGCTACAGGCCAACATTTCCCACTGTAGATCATGATCAGCTTTAATCAAACACATGCCTTAGACAGAAAAGCTCAGTTCAAACAGATGAGAGGAGCCATGAAGATACATTGTGCAGTTATGGGGAAGGGAAGAGTTCATCACCGAAAAAAGGATAGAGGAGATCACAGAATATAAAATTAGCAGTTTTGATCACATAAAACTACCAACGCATCTAAAATTGAAAAGGAAAAACATGCTTTAGAACCCGCTGTGTGGGACAGCGACCTAAAAAAAACCTCAGAGGTATCTCAAGGTAGGAACAGAAAGTTTACTTCAATTCTCGAGAATCGGGTGTTCCTGCACCAGCATGATTTCTGCTGAAGGAAGAGAAATTACAGAAGCAAAAAGCCAGCTTAAATAACCCTAGCAAAGAAAATTCCCCCTCCCACCAACTATCCAATATTTGGCTTACAATCTAAGCGTGAAAATCTATTCCCAGACACAAAGAACAAAGAAACAATATGCATATCCAGAAAAGAAAGAAACAACATAACAAAGAAACAATCACCTTAGTTTGCTACCAAAATGAAACATTTAGAATGTGCATCCAAGCTAGAAGGCTACTGTGGGAAGGTCACCGTGACCGGAATGTATGGGGATACAAGGGGGTTTCAAAGTTTCAGGCCTGGCAATCTTTAACTACTGACCTCACACTGGGGGAACTATAGAAATCTATACTTATCTGCCTCATGAACTTATCTCCAAGTTCAGGATAATCTTATCCCAAACCTTAATTACACTGAGACGTCTTCACAGGGACATCCCACTCACCATCACAACTCTCCCTAGAGAGGGAGAGCATTTTTCATCATGGGTACTTCATAAATGTCATTCATCTTTGCATTGATCTGAGTAGCAAAGTCTTTCCCAGTTGATTACTGTTACAATATTGACTGTGTGCAAGGTTTTCCTGGTTTTGGTCACTTTCCTTCGCATCAGTACGTATAAATCTTCCCAGGTTTTTCTGAAACCATCCTGCTTGTCCTTTCTTCCAGCAGTAAAACTGAAAATTGATTTAAATTCTATTTTTAAGACTTAAGCTGGCATGTCTAATACCCTCCCACACCTGTGTAAGTCCAGACTCCTTACCTTTGTAACGCTGCCCTTCTCCTGTATTCTGGGAGGTATATGGGATGTTCACGGAGGCCTAGCACCTCTGGAGAGAGGGCTGCCAAGCTCCTTTCTGTGCTGTTTTTCCACCCTTGGTGTCCACCTTGCACTCAACTCTCACCCGCGGCTCCAGGAAGCTGTAGCACGCGCAGCATGGTAAACCACGTTGGCAGACAGACTAAACCAGGTTGAGGGGAAGTGATAGGCCTCAATTCTGCTGGTGCATTAGGGGATGTCACCCCAAGCATGTGAAAACTTCTCCCAGTGGACAGATGAGAACAATGTGTCCCAGTGGCCACAAAGGGGGCTGAAGCAGGTATTGTCGAGTGGTTAGAGTTTAGTCAAATACCAAAGACGCCAAGGTCATCCACTGCATCCAGGACCACTGCCAGTCATCTTGACTTTTGTCTTCCCAGTGGACTTTGACGACTCTGGGAGAGTGAGGCTGACGACTCTGTGCTCTCTGCCTCACTTAAATGCAATCCACACACCAGTCTCTATGCCCTGTGATGTCACCGGTCCTCTTTGAAAAGGAAGGACAAACAATAATGACAACAACGTTCAGGAGCTGGGCAGCCCACTTCATCACTGGCCTCTGCAGTCCACACTGGTGCCGGAGCCCCTCGGCACTCCTGAGTCCTTCTCTTTGGGGGTGGGCAGGCTACGTCACCGTGGGTCCTGTCGTTCCCATCGCTGTCACTGTAGAAGCTGCCATGGTTCTGCTCACTTCACTTTGCATCAGTTCATAGGAATCTTCCCAGGATTCTCGGAGGGCCCCCTCCCCCTCCCCTCTCCCCCATCCCCCTTCCTCCCAAGGTCAC
>NW_020954646.1:91535-109766 GCF_900497805.2 Vombatus ursinus | reverse complement strand
GCCTGCCTCCCCTCCCCAAGCCCTGCCCTCCATCACATGGAATGCCTCGGCCACTGGGATAACCCTTTTCCACTCTAGACCCCTCCCAGTTCTCCCAGCTCCACTCTAGGGCTCAGATTGCACCTGGGCCTCCACCCACCAGGCTGATCTGTGAAAGTCCTCTCTCTCCAGTCTCTCTCCCTCCCTCCCCCTGCTCTGGGGCTCAGACCCTCTTCTTTTGAAGGAGAATCTCCTGGCCTTCTTCCAGCTCTCCCCTGGCTACATTCATCTTCCAAACTAGGACATCTAGACTCTACATCCTTCTTGATTTTCCCAACCCCCCATGCCCCTCACCCCACCAGGCAGGTGTCCTTGCCCTCCCTGCAGTCTGGACCCCAGACAAGTGAGGGAGACACAACATGCCCCTCTTGTAATGTAAGCATCCCTCCTTCGACTTTAGCCAAACACCATGCAACACACTTCTGCCCTGGTACCTTTGCTTGGTTGTATCAGATTAACTTTTCATGCACAGAACTATAGAAATGCTTTCAGCACCCAGGAATAGGACTTTTTACCCTCCACAGTGAGGTCCTCTGTTCTTCTTTTCTAAGGGGTCCTTCATTTCATTTCCTTCTTAAGAGTGTTCATTTGGCTTAGTACTCCTTAAGTATCTTCTCCTTGATGGAAGAATCAGAATTAACCATTTACCCTGAACCAATTTCCTTTCTCCCCCAAAAGAGGAGAATATCTACATTTTAAAAATTCATTTTAAAAATTTATATGTTTTTATTGAAAATTTAACAAATGCCAAAAAAAAAGTGGTGGGGGGGTATTTCTGCATGCATCACAGCACAGAAAAGGGGGATGCAACTCAGGGTTTTTACTGTGTCCGGCTCACTTTTCTTATTTCTAATTACATGGTAAATTCAGTCTGGAGTTTTCCAGGCTTTCCTTCTCTGGCATCTCTTTATTTCCTTGAGATTCCTTTGGCCAGGAGGCCAGGTGTGAAACCATGGATCCCACTCTGCCACAGGGCATTTGCCTGGGATCATCGGCAATAAAATATGGCCTGAAAATGTTCTGGCATCTCAAGATAGAAGCTTCTGAGGGGCACAAAGTCAAATGAGAGAGCCAGAAGGGAGATTGGGAGAAGCAGGCCCCAGAAGTAACACTCACAACCAAAAAACCTTTTCATGAGGGAAACATCCCTGATTGTAATTCATTTGTGAGACATCCTATTCTGAGGCCAGTCTTTTTTCCATAATGCTGAAGTGGTATGGAAAAAAAAAAGATTCATTAATGAATCACTTGGGAAGAGCTTCGGATGCTTTTCTGACAGAATTCATTGGAATATAATCTCTCCTAGAAAGAAGCTTTGTGAGTTTATCACCTTAGGGAAGCCCTTCAGGTACCACTCAGACCCATTAAATATCATAGAAAATTTGCTAAGGAAAAGTTATATGGATATAATCAATGTAGAAAAACTTTTGACAAGGGGTCAAATCTTCCCAAAGATAGAACTCATAGTTCAGAAAATTCCTTGGAATGTGATATGTGGAAAAGTCTTCAGTCAGAAGACTCATCTTACTATCAGAGAACTCATACTGGAGTCAAAATGTTTAGATGGAATAAATGGGACAAAGCTTTCAGTGATGGAAGACAACTTACTAGACATCAGAAACTGCATTCTAGAGTAAAACATTTTGAATGTAAAGAACGTGGAAAGCTTTTGGTGGAAGAGAAGACTATTTGACACAAGAGAACTCACACTGGGGAGAAACCCTTTGAATGTAATGAAGATAGGAAAACCTTCAGTGGGAAGGCAGACTTTATTAGCCATTAGAGAACTCATGTTAAAGTGAAATGGTTTGAATGTAATAAATGTTGGGAAGCCTACAGAGATGGGGGGAGGAGGAACCTTATTAGACACAAGAAATCTCATCCTGGAGTGAAACCCTTTGAATGTAATGAACATGGGAAAGCCTTCAGCCAGAGGGGATACGTTAAATCCTTTTGATATAATGAATGTGTGAGAGCCTTCACTCAGCAAGCACACCTTTTTAACATCAGAGAACTCATACTGGAATGAAACTTTTTGCATGTAATGAGCATGGGAAAGCTTTCTGCCAGAGGGTACTCCTTACTAAACCTGAAAAAAATCACATCGGAATGAAACCCTTTCAATGTAATGAATGTGGGAAAGCCTTTATGCCGAAAGGATTCCTTATCAGGCATGAGAGAATTCATTCTGGAGTAAAATCTTATGAAAATAATGAATATGGAAAAACCTCAGGCAAAGAGGACTCTTTTTTAAACATGAGAAAACTCTTGCTTGAGTAAAACCCTTTTAATGCAATGAATGTGTGAAAGGCTTCATCCAGAAGGGACTCCTTATGAGTCCCTATGAGAGAACTCATTCTAGAGAGAAGCCCTTTGAATGTAAAGAATGTGGGAAAGTCTTCAGTCAGAGTTGGTACCTTGTTGTCCCTGAGAGAACTCATTCTGGAACAAAACCATTTTAACTGTAAAAAATGTGGGAAATCCTGTAGGGAGACAGGAGCCCTCACTAAACATTACAGAACTCACCCTGGAATGACACCTTCTAAATGTAATAAATGTGGGGAAGCCTTCAGACAGAGGGGAATATCTTACTACCCATGGGAGAACTCATACAGGGGTGAAACCCTTTGAATATAATGAGTGTGAGAAAGCCTTCAGTCAGAAAAGACAGCTGATTAGACATCAGAGAATTCATACTTGATTAAAAACCTTTTGAATGTAATGAATGTAAGAAAACCTTCAGGTAGAAGGGAGTCATTATTTAATAGTATTTTATTTTTTTCCAATTACATGTGAAGATAGTTTTCAACATTCACTTTTATAAGATTGAGTTTCAAATTTTTTTCTCCCTCCCCCTTCCCCAAGACAGCAAGCAGATATAGGCTATACATGTACAATTATATTAAACATATTTCCACATTATTCATGTTGTGAAAGAAAGTATCTGCACAAAAGGGAAAAACCATAAGAAAGGAAAAACAAAAAACAAAAAAAGTGAAAATAGTATGCTTCGATCTGTATCCAGACTCCATAGTTCTTTCCCTGGATGTGGATAGCATTTTCCATCATGAATCTTTTGGAATTGTCTTAAATCATTACATTGCTGAGAAGAGGTAAGTCTACCAAAGTCAGCCATCGTACAATGTGGCTGTTACTGTATACAATGTTCTCCTGGTTCTGCTCTCCTCACTCAGCATAAGTTCATATAAGTCTTTCCAGGTTTTCCTGAAGTCTGCCTGCTCATCATTTCTTATAACACAATAGTATTCCATTATATTCATATACCACAACTTGTTCAGCCATTCCCCAATTGATGGGCATCTCCTCAATGTTCAATTCTTTGCCACCACAAAAAGAGTTGCTCTAAGTATTTTTGTACATGTGGGCCCTTTTCAAAAGTAGCCATTATTAACTATCAGAGAGCTCACACTGGAGTGAAAATGGGGCATCCTTCCCAGAAAAGGGAACTGTCATTAAACGTCCAAGAAAGACCACAAGTGAAAGCCTTAAAATGAAATTAATTTGACTAGAAAGGAAAACAAATACACAAGGAGTCATAATGGTTAGAAGATTTTTGTAAGTAAATATGGATATATATTTAAACAAAAAGAAAGGAACAAGTTCAAAATAATATCCAATATTTAATTTCTTGAGAAAATACGCACCTTCACTTCTCAAATAAGCCAGTTCTCTTTGCTTCCCTGTCATCCTTGAACTATGGGGCCATATTCTTAATGGACACAGGATCTGGCACAGTTATGCTTAAGAAATGCTTGTTGATACCCAGCAAAACTGAGTATAATCCCTCAGGGAAAAAATGAACATTCAACGAAAAAGAGGACTTTCAAGCATTCTTGATGAAGAGACCAGAGCTGAATAGAAAATCTGACCTTCAAATATAAGACTCAAGAGAAGCAAGAAGAGGCAAACAGGAAAGAGAAATCATAAGGGACTTATTAAAGTTGAACTGTTTACATTCCTACATGGAAAGATGATATTTGTAACTCATGAGACCTTTCTCAGTATTAGGGTAGTTGGAGGGGGAAAAAAACATTATATATATGTGTACACACACACACACACACACACACAGACACACACACATATACACATACATATAGACAGAGGGCATGCACAGGGTGAGTTGAAGATGAAGGAATGATATTTAAAAAATAAAATTAAGAGGTGAGAGAGGATTATACTGGGAGATGAAAGGGAGAGATAGAATGGGGTAAATTACCTCACATAAAACAGACAAGAAAAAGCTTTTACAGTGGAGGGCAAGTGGGGGAAGGTGAGAAGGAATGAGTGAATCTTACTCTCATCAGATTTGGCTTAAGGAGGGAATAATATACACACTCAATTGGGTATGGAAATCTATCTTACCCTACAAGAAAATAGGGGAGAAGGGGATAAAAGGAGGGGATGAAAGAAGGGAGGGCAAATTGGGGGAGGGGGTAATCAGAAGCAAACACTTTTGAGGATGGACGGGGTCATAGGAGAGAATAGAATAAATGGGAGGCGAGACAGGATGAAGGGAAATACAGTTAGTTTTTCACAACAATGACTATTATGGAAGTGTTTTGCATGACTACACATGAATAACCTGTACTGAGTTGCTTGCCTTCTCAATGAGGATGGGTGGGCAGGGAGGAACGGAGAGAATTTGGAACTCAAAGTTTTAAAAACGAATGTTAAAAATTGTTTTTACCTGCACCTGGGAAATAAGACATACAGGCAGTGGGGTATAGAAATCGATCTTGCCCTACAGGAAAATAGAAAGGAAAGGGGATTAGAGAAGTGATAGAAGGGAGGTCAAATTGAGGGAAGGGGTATGCAGAATGCATGCTGTCTTTGGGGGGAGGGGAGGGGAGAGATGGGGAGAGAATTTGGAACTCAAAATCTTGTGGAAGTGAATGTTGAAAACTAAAATAAATTAATTTTAAAAAGAACATCTTTAAGAACTAAGTCATTTTGACTATCATAAATACTTAAATTAACAAAAGACCTATGAAGGAAAATGCGATCTGCATTCACAGAGTCGACAAGTTGTATAAAATGATGATAAATAGATAGAGAGATAGATAGATATAGATATATAATATTTGTGTCTAATGGTAGACATCTCTAGGTTATGGGGGAAGAAAAAAAGAAAAACAAAAAAGAAAGTTACGTGATAATTTATTATGTATTTGAAAGGAATAGAAAGTTGTATATAATAGATTTGCAGTTTTTTGTGCAACCATCATTTTCTTCTGTTCCATTATGTTATGGAAATGCTTGTTTTATTTCTTAAGTACCGAATAAAATAAGTAAAATTTTAAAAAATAAAAAAATGCTTGTCGATTTGTTGACTTAACAGTGTGTTTTCGCTGATGTTTTCTTTATTCTGCAATATTTCACATAAGCATCAGGCAAAAGGAACTACGGCAAATTTGACCTCATAGTTTTCAGTGAGACTTGTTTGCGGAAGCAACCAAGTGGAGAAGCAGGGTAGAAATATTTAGGTGATGGTCCTTAGAAAGATGAAATAGGAACAGTTTTGTCATCAGAGCCAGCCTGGCCAGAAAAAGGAAAGGGCTGAGTAATTTGGGAGAGCGAATCACTAAATTTGCACTGAGGAGCTATGCTTACTATAAGCCAAACCCAGTAGTAACTGCGTGGGAACTAATGAAAAGCGGAAACTCCCTGCTCCCGCGGGGGGGGGGGGGGGGGGGGGGCGGCTTATATTGTAATTGAGGGAGACAACACATATCAGCTTCCAGATGGAGGGAAATCCATACTTGCTCATAGGATTTAGTGTCTGTCAAAGCTCAGGAATTGTTAGAATGTGACATCAAGACAGAGAGCAATGCCTGGTCATTGAGGGGGCGGGAGGGTGCCTAGTGGCATTGCAGAGACAAGGCAGTCTTCTATCTGACTAAAAATAATTTGTTGGTTCCTCCCTACCAATCCAAGCAGCCATGTCCATTGGCAAGGAAGGGCCCAAGGGTCAGTGTGGACCAGGGACTTTGTTCTAGAGACTTCTTATAGTAGTGACAAAGGTCTTCCATCATCCAGACATCTTCTGAGGTGCTCTCTGCCAAAAGCAGAGCAGCCAGTGACTTCTTGGCATGCCTTAATCATAACTTTACCATTCAACAGGATGGAGGAGAAACCAATGAGGAGAAATTCTATTCTGGAGAGTTCTCCTTTGGGGGGTTAACTGGTTGCTCAGGGGCAAATCACGGGAACATCCCAGGTCAATGTCACCACAATGTCCCTTCTAAACAGGTATCATTATTTCCAATTTACAGATGAGGAAACTAAGGCTGAAGTTAGGAAAGTGACTTGTTTAGGGCAACACAGCTGATAAGCAGCTGAGGTAGGAACTGAAGTCAGGTCTCCCCGACCTTCAGTACAGGTGCTTTAACCACTCACTACTTCATCAGCTCCAGAGCTGCCTGACCTCTGTGATTTCCTCTGAATCTCCTGTTTCACTTGCATCAATTTAATTTAAAGACTTCTTTGAAGCTCACATTATTTGGATTGGGTTTGTTTTTGCTTCAACATCACTAGCTGCCCCCCACTCTTACTTTCTAAATTCTCCCTCCTCTAAGATCTCTTCTCCCTCCTGATCAGTAAGACTCCAGCAGAGCAGACCTGCTCATTGGTCTCTGAAGATCAAGGTCTCAATCAGTTTCTGACCCATGACCTCCCATCACCATTCCTCCTTGTAGTATTACTCGGGCATTGCAGTGATCAGCTTCCTTAAATCTTTCAGGGTTGTAGTCATTTAAAAAGTCAGTTGTCTGGAGACACAAATTTAATCTCTTTATTTTCCAAACCCCTAAATTTATAGGGATGTGGGGGAGGGGAATTTCCCTCTTATCTCTCCATTTGCTTCCTCGGGTAGCCAGAACACACCACAGAAAACCAAAGGAGAGAAAAATTTCCTTCAGTTTGAGTTTCCCGAGGCTGAAGGAGTTAAATTCATGTCAGAGAGATAGATGATGTTTCTCTGTTCTCTTCCTTCGCCCTTTTTTCTCCCTCATCTGCTCTTTAGTTACCCTGTTTTATGCCCTATTAAGATTTCTCCCAAACTGCCCCCAGCTCTTGTACCACTAGGTGCCTTGTGCCAGTATCAATCTTTTGGAAAGTCCTGTTGATTCCACCTTCATAACATCTCTCACATACATCCCCCTCCTCCTTCTCTCCCAACACTGCCACCTTCTAGGTTCAGGCCCCAATTGCCTCACACCTATGGTATTGAAAAAGCCTGCTGTCTGAGTCTCTCCCTAGATCAGTCAATGCTCTACCCAGCTGCCAAGCTCATCTTCCTAAAGCTCCCATCTGACCACGTCACTGCCTCCTCAATAGACTGCAGAGGCTCCCTAGCACCAGGACAATATATAAAATCCTCTGCTGGGCTTAGAGGCCTTCGTCATCTGTCCCCTCCCTCCCTTTCCAGTCTTCTTTCATTTTACTCCCTCTCCATATATGCTATAATCCAGTAGCAAAGGCCTCCTTTCTATGCCTTGAACAGGACAAACCATCCCTAAGAGGTAGGTGTTATTAGTATACATTCTTTTCTAAAAAATATTTTTCACAATTACATGTAAAAATAATTTTTAATATTTTTTTAAAGTTTTGAGTTTCAAATTCACCCCCTCTCCTAACCCTCCCCCCTCACTGAGAAGGCAAGCAATTTGAAATAGGTTATACATGTGCAGTCATGCAAAACACACTTCCATATCAGTCACACTGTAAAAGAAAACACACACACACAAAAAAGAAAGATAAAGTAAAAAAGTATACTTCAATCTGCATTCAGACTCCCATCAGTTCTTTCTCTGGAGATGGATAGCATTTGTCATCATCAACCCTTCAAATAAATTGTCTTGGATCATTGCATTGCTGAGACTAGCTAAACCATTCACAGTTGATCACATATGGTTGTCACTACGTACCGTGTTCTGCTCACTTCCAGGTTTTTCTGAGAGCATCCTGCTTGTCATTTCTTATAGCACAATAGCATTCCATCACAATCATATAGCAGAACTTGTTCAGCCATTCCCCAATTGATGGACATTCCCTTAATTCCAATTTTTTGCCACCCTGAAATGTTACTATTTTTTTGTACACACTGGTCCTTTTCCTTTTTTTTTTCTTTAATATCTTTGGGAGACAGATGTAGTAGTGGTATTGCTGGATCAAAGGGTATACATGGTTTTATGGCCCTTTGGGTACTGTTCCAAATTGCTCTCCAGAATAACTGAATTCACAATTCCATGAATGGTGCCTTATCGTTCCAAATCCCCTCCAACCTTTGTCATTTTTTTTCTGATAGGGTAAAGTGATGCCTCAGAAAAGTTTTAATGTGCATTTCTCTAATAAATAGCGAATTAGAACATTTTATCTTATGACTATAGATTTGATTTCTTCATCCGAAAACTGCCTGTTCATATCCCTTTACCATTTATTTTCCAGGTCAGTTGTTTTTCCAATGAGATATTTCACATTGTCTTCTATTTTTTTCATTCTTTTGGTTTTGTTTTATTGTTTCCTGATGTCTCATGGAGTCATTAGCTTCCATTTGCCCAGTGCTAATTTTTAAGGAATTATTTTCTTCAGTGAGCTTTTGTACCTCTTTTTCCATTTAGCCAATTCTACTTTTTAAGTTCTTTTCTTCAGTAAAGTTTTCTGCCTCAAAACCATTTGGCCTACTCATTTTTTTAAGGTGTTAGTTTTTTCAGCATTTTTTGTGACTCCCTACCAAGCTGTTGACTCTTCCTTCATAATTTTCTTGCATCACTGCCATTTCTTTTCCCATTTTTCCTCTACCTTTTGAGTTCTTCCAGGTATTCTTTTTGGGTCTGAGCCCAATTCACACTTTCCTTTGACGATTTGGATGCAACAGTTTTTACTTTGTTGCCTTCTTCTGAGTTTGTGTTTTGATCTTTCCCATCACCATAGTAACTTTCTATGGTTAGGTTGTTTTTGTTGTTGTTTGCTCATTTTTCCAACTTCTTTCTTGACTTTTATATTAAAGTTGGGCTCTGCTCCTGGGGCAAAGGGGGCACTGTCCCAAACTTCAGGTTTTTGTGGACCTGCAACCCTAAGTAATTCTGTACCCAGCACCAGCAAAAGGTCTCTTATATTCCCCTTCTGATCATTTGCCCAAATCCCTTACCACCTATGGACTGAGAGCTCTGGAAGCTGCTGCTGGCACTGCTGATACAGTTGCCCTCAAGGCCTGCTCTTGGTTTGCTGGGGTGTGGCCTAAACTGGAGTGTGTTTCATTCTCACCCCAATTAGACATATTTTTCCTGCTGACCTTTGAAGTTGTCTTGGTCTAGAAAATTATTTCACCCCATACTTTTGTTGGTGCTGCCACTCCAGAATTTGTTTTTGAGGCATTATTTTAAAATTGTTTAGGGGCAGCTAGGTGGTGCAGTGGAGAGAGCACCAGCCCTGGATTCAAGAGGACCTGAGTTCAAATCTGGCCTCAGACACACAACACTTACTAGCTGTGTGACCCTGGGCAAGTCACTTAACCCCATTGCCTAACCAAAAAAAAAAAAGTTGTTTGGGAGGGAATTTGGGAGAGATCAGGTGAGTCCCTGCCTTTATTCTGCCACCTTGGCTCCACCTTCTAATATACACATTTTACAGATGGGGAAAACTGAGGAAGTAATGGGTTAAATGACTTGTCCAGGGTCACAAGTCAGAGACTGAATTTTAACTCTATTTGTGGCCCCAACAGCAGCACTCTATCTACTGTGCCACCTACCAGCCTAAAGAAATCATTACAGAAATTATAATGTCCAACAGTTACCAAAATATTTATGCCAGAATTTTTTGTGTCAACAAAGAAATGGAAAGAAGTGAATATTAATCAATGAGGGATGGATGATAAAATTAAGGTATATGTGCTCCCGAACATTATTGAGGAGTACTGAGGAACAACAGTATTTCAGAGAAAAATTCATTATATTTATGGGATTTGTGCACAGCATGAAATCTGGGATGTCTAATTACATCTGTCCTGAAGTGAGAGGTCTTCTATCATTAATGAGATCCATAAGTTTTACCTTCAGCATAAATTCTCCAACATACAGTTAAGTATGAACTCCACTGTCAAGGTTTTTCCACAATCATTGCTTTTATAAGCCTTCTTTCCATTCTAATGTCTAGGGACCTGCATCTTCCATCAAAAGGCATGTCTTCATTGAGCACATTCATATGTGTTCACTATGAGTCTTCTAATGCAAAATAAGAGATGATCTCTGCCTGAAGGTTTTCCCACATTGAGTCAATATAGAGCCTGTCCCCAGAATGAGTTTTCTGATGTCTAAAAAGAGTTAGCAGGGCAGCTATTTGGCACAGTGCATAGAAAGCCAGGATTGGGGTCAGGAGGACCTGAATTCAAATCCGGCCTCAGACACTAGCTATGTGACCCTGGACAAGTCACTTAACCCTGTTTGCCTCTGTTTCCCCAACTGTAAAATAAACTGGAGAAGGAAATGGCAAAACCATTCCAGTATCTCTGACAAGAAAACCCAAAATGGGGTCATGAAAAGTCAAACACAACTGAAAAATGACTGAACAATGAGCTTTATACTCCATTTGAATTATCTCATTCATTACAATGATAAGATTTCTACCTACTATGAATTCTTTGATGGGAATTAAGGGATGACTGTTGCCTGAAGGTTTTACCACATTGATTACACTCATAAGGTTTCTCTCCTGTATGGATTCTCTGATGTAGAGCAAGTTTGAAGTTGAATCTGAAAGTCCTTCCACATTGATTACACTCATAAGGTTTTTCTCCAGTGTGGATTCTCTTATGTTGAGCAAGATTAGAGCTCCCTCTGAAAGCCTTTCCACACTGATTACATTCATAAGGTTTCTCTCCAGTGTGGATTCTCTTATGTTCAGCAAGATCAGAGCTCTCTCTGAAACTCTTCCCACATTGATTACATTCATAAGGTCTCTCTCCAGTGTGGATCCTCTGATGATTAACAAGACTAGAGCGGTGCCTAAAAGCCTTTCCACATTGATTACATTCATAAGGTTTCTCTCCAGTGTGGATTCTCTGATGTAGAGCGAGACTGACACTCTGTCTGAAATTCTTTCCACACTGATTACATTCATAAGGTTTTTCTCCAGTGTGGATTCTCTGATGTAAAACAAGACTGGAGCTGCATCTGAAAGTCTTTCCACATTGATTACATCCATAAGGTTTCTCTCCAGTGTGGATTCTCTGATGTACAGCAACACTGGAGCTGAATCTGAAAGTCTTTCCACACTGATTACACTCATAAGGTTTCTCTCCCGTGTGGATTCTCTGATGCAGAGCAAGATTGGATGCATTTGTGAAAGTCTTTCCACACTGATGACATTCATAAAGCTTCTCTCCAGTGTGGATTCTCTGATGTTCAGCAAGACTACAGATCTGTCTGAAATTCCTTCCACATTGATTACACTCATGAGATTTCCCTCCAGTGTGGATTCTCTGATGTTTAACAAGACTAGAACTGCATCTGAAAGTCTTTCCACAATGATGACACTCATAAGGTTTCTCTCCAGTGTGGATTCTCTGATGCAGAACAAGATTGGATTTGTTTGTGAAAGTCTTTCCACACTGATTACATGCAAAAGGTTTTTCTCCAGTGTGGATTCCCTGATGGGAAATTAGGGACGTATTTTCATTGAAAGCTTTACCAAATTCATGACATTCATGAGATTTCTCTCTAGTATGAATTCTCTGGTGGGAAATAAGGAATGACTGTCTCTTGAAGGCTTTTCCACATTCCACACATTTATGTAGTTTTTCACTAGTATGAAATTTCTGATGTTGAAGAAGAGATGATTGTTGCTTAAAGGCTTTGCCACATTCATTCGATCCATGTTTCTTTCCACTGTCAATTTTCTCTTGGTCAATGAGCTTTGAATTATAACAGAAACGCTTTTCACTTTCATTACCCATAAAAAGTAAGTTTCCACTATGACTTTTCTGATGTCCAATTAGGTCTGAATTCAAGCTGAAGGCCATCTCGCATTTATGACATTGAAAAGTTTGCACTTCAGCAGGCTTTTCACGAGACTCCAGAAGCTCTACCTGTCCAGTAAAGCATTCTCTACATTCACTATGCTGAGAACAATCATTCCCTGAGGTCATTTTCTTACGGTGAATTAGGACTGAACATTGTCTGAAACTCTTTCCATCTTTACAAAATTCAAAGTGACTCTTCTGTTTTTTCTTGATCTTGATATCAGAGTCACGCGTTTCTCTCAAATTGAGGTCACAGTGACTGTGATTCACAAATCTTTGCTGTTGTGACTGTTCCACAAAAATACTCGGCTTTGCAGTACTCCCCCTCATTCCAAGCCTGATCTCTTTATCTGAATGAAACAAAGAAAGAAACACATTTATTTATTTATGGACACATACACATATATACAAATATATGCTTCCCTCCACTGACAGAAAGTTAACTGATTTATAATCTGTTTCTCTAGGGAAAGAGAAGAGCCTTCAAACTTAATGGGCATAATCAATCACTTGAAAATGCCTTTAGCTCACACCCCCGGATGACTTAATTTACAAACAGCTTCCCATACAGTAACAATGGATCCTCACAAGAAACCTGCAACACAGGCAAGACCAGGATTCTTAATACATTCCCAACTCAGGCCATGAACTAAATGACAAAGTGACCTGACCCACATTCGCACTGTTCAGACTAAAATTCAAATTCTCTGACCGGCGAGCTCTGTCCGCAATACTAGATTGCCTTTCTCCACTGCACATCTTTTTTTTAAAGTACTTTATGATTACATGTTCACTTGTTTGTATTTGTAAGCGTGAGTGCAGAACACTGTGTAAACAGTAGTTTAAGCCAGTACCTGGTGGTGCACTTGTCAATGCCAATGAAGAGCATGAGAAATGTACTCTACAAAATTAATTTGAATTCAGACATTTTAAAAAAATTATTTAATATTTTATTTTCCCCTAATTATGTGTAAAGACAAATTATAACATGTTTCTTAAAACTCTGAGTTCCAAATTTTCTCCCTCCTTCTCCTCCCCCTTCATCAAGAAGGCAAGCAATTTGACATAGGTTATACATGTGCAATCACGCAAAACCTATTTCCATTAGTCCTACTGTGAAAGAAAACACAGGCCAAAAGAAAAACTCCAAGAATAATAAAGTAAAAAAGAAAAGCATGCTTCGACTCGCATTCAGACCCCAGCAGTTCTTTCTCTGGAGGTGGACAGCATTTTTCACCGTAAGTCCTTCAGAACTACCTCAGATCACTGTATTGCTGAGAAGAGCTAAGTCATTTGTAGCCTGTACTGTAGTCGTACAATAATGCTGTTGCTGCGTACGCGGGTTCTCCTGGTTCTGCTCACTTCACTCTGCATCATTTCCTGTAGGTCTTCCCAGGTTTCTCTGAGAACATTCTGCTTCTCATTTCTTGTTGTTGCTTATCCTTCGTTCTCAGAAGAGGACCAATGACATCACGAGGGTGATGTCTTGACTTGCAAGTGAATTGGATTGCTGTGAGGCAGGGCTGTGCAAAGTCACCAGCCTCACTCTCTCCTCCAGAGTCATCAGAGTCCAGTGGCGAGACAAGTCAAGATGAATGGCTATGGCCCAGGACACAGTGGGTGAACTCGGCCTTTTAAACTAAGGTCTTTCCTAAGTCTCAGTTTGCCTGAGGCAACGCCCATTCAATGATTATGGGCAAGGTAAAAATTGAGACTAAAGCTGGCCTAGTTTGACATCACTCACGAATCAGTCTGGGAACAGAAGACTTGTCAGAATTTCTAGCCAGAACAGAACACTGCTATTTACACTCACTCCTAGCTATCAATAGCCAAACAATGATGTGGAAAGGATTGGGCTGGGAGCTGTCGTTGGCCATTCAATGAAAGCCAGAATGATTTGAGTTTAAAGGCATAATCAAGTAGCTCCATTTAAGTCACAATGGGCTTTTTAAAAGCTCATTATTTCAGGCTATATTTCAAGAAATCATAAATGAAAACTGCACAAGGCAAAGAGTTAATTGTCCCAGCTTTTAGGGGAAAAAATAATAAATAAGAAACTTTTATAACAATCAGCCCCCAAACCCCAAGATATCTTACAAAATACAAGCAACCAAAAATCATATTCCTTTGGACAACACACCCACATGTAGGAGTATGACTCTCCCACATGGAGTGAAGGACTACATGTGATGAAGGAAGAAAGAGAAGGAGGAGAAACAGGAGGAAGAGAGTGAGGATGGAGGAGAGGAGGAGGAGAAAAAATAGTAGCACTGCCCAACTCGAATCAGAGGTCGGGTCCCCAGAGGGCAGCTCCTACTTCTTCTTGTGGTTGGTCCTTTGTTCTGAGCACACAAAGGTGACGTCATGACTCGCACTAGAATTGTTACCAGTGATCTCCTGATTACTAAACCAAAAGGCCTTTTCCCAATCCTCATCCTTCTGGACCTCTCTGCACCTTCTGTCACCACACCCCTTTCCTTGATACTCTCTTCTCTCTAGGTTTTGGTGATGCTCTTCTCTTTGGGTTCTCCTCCTGCCATGTTCCAAACTAACCTCATTATCTTTCCCCAACCCTCCCATCTTCCTACTCTCCTAATACCATCCAGGTGCCCCTCCCAATTGTGCAGGCTCATAAAGAGATGTCATCCACTGCTCACCATCTCTAACACTCATACCATCATCCCCCCTCCATTTTCAATCTTTTGGAAAGTCCTGTTGATTTCACCTTTGTAACATCTCTCACATACATCCCCCATCCCTTCTCTCCCAACACAGCCACCTTCTAGGTTCAGACTCCAATAACCTCACACCTGTGGTATGAGACCTGTTTGGTCTCACTGCCTCAAGGGTCTCCCTAGATCAGTCAATGCTCTACCCAGCCATCAAGCTCATCTTCCTAAAGCTCCCATCTGACCAAGTCACTGCCTCCTCAATAACCTGCAGTGGCTCCCTAGCACCAGGATGACATATTAAAATCCTCCGCTGGGCTCTTAGAGCCTTCGTCATCTGCCCCTTCCTCCCTTTCCAGTCTTCTGTCACCTCAGTCCCTCTCCACATACGCTATAATCCAGGAGCAAAGGCCTCCTTTCTATGCCTGGAACAGGACACACCATCCCCAGCCTCCATGGGCTTTCCAAGGCTGCCCCTCATGCCCAGAATGCTCCTCTTGCATCTCTGAAGCCCCAGCTAAACACACCACAGAATCTGGGGGTCAGTGACTTGCCCAGGATTCCACTGCTAAATAAGAATTGTAAGCCAGGTCTTCCTGCCCCCAAGTCTAGCATTCTCCTCACTGGGTCATGGAGCCAACTCTTGTGATAACAGGCCTCACACACCTGCTTTCCCCTCACTCACCTGAACGGGAGGTTCTGGGGTCTTCTAGCTCCAGCATCCACGGTGCTTCCCCTTGTCCAAAATGGGAGCTCACACCTTCCCTGGGAACTGGAAGTCCTGGGCATGGGGATAAGGAAGGGATGAGGATGGAGAGACATTCGTAACTTAGCTCACTTTAGCGAAAGGGGGCCTGCAGGAAGGGTCATAGGAGGGTTCCCAGGACATCCCAAGAACCTTTTCCATGACATTTATTGTTGGGACCTTTGGTGGGGGAATGGGAAGGAGATCATTTGGAAGCCAATTTAGAAGAAGAACATTCTGTTTTCTCCACTTCCTTCATACAAGGATGGGCTGAATTCAGAGATTCCATTATCGAGAAATTAAGAGGCAACTGGTGATGCAGTGGAGAAAATCTTGGGCCTGGATTCAGGAAACTCTGTGTCTCAGACACTTATTAGCGAAGTGCCCTAGGCAAGTCACTTAACTTCTGTTTACCTCAGTTTCCTCAACTGTAAAATGAGGATAATAATATCATTTAACTCACAGGCACGTTATAACGGTAAAATTAGATAACACTTGTTTTTTAAAAAAAAAGCCGTCAGCACAGTGCCTGGAACATGGTAAGTACATGTAAATGCTTATTCCCTTCCCTTCCTTTCCCACCATTTTCCATGGAATTCCAGGGAGGTATGAAGGAAGGACAAGGACACACTTGGTACACCAGGCTTCTGAGAGTAGGACTAGGAGCTGGGCGCCACAAATCTACGCTTGCTGACAAGAAGCGCCTTCCAAAGACCCGACCCAACCCAAGGGGGAAGAGGCTGCTTTGGGAGGAAGGGGCTTCCTTCACTGCCCATCTCCTGGGCAGTTTTCAGAAATCTGGCAGAGAAAATTCAGGTTCAGGGAGAGGTAGACTAGGTACCACCTCTGAAATGACTTCCAAGTCTGAGATTCTTCAACACTGGGTCGATCTTTGACCTCAGGCTCCCTACAACCCGCAAGAGGCACCTTCAGGGGCAAGAAAGGCAAATCCCAGTTTTCTATCACACGCTGCAGAGGCCTTTTACAGGAAAACCAGGCAGCAGGAGGGCTTGGACACAAGAGAACAGCACTCTGGCCTTTCTAATTATTGGTGAATGCCAGAAACCCTACACACTAGGAGGGAATGAAGGCAGTCCCTTGGATTGCAGACTCAGAGTGGCCACAGGAAGTGTCCTTACCCAGGGACAGCAGGTTCCGGGCATTCTCCAGCATGACCTCCTTGTACAGCTCCTTCTGAGAATGGTCCAAGAGGCCCCACTCCTCCTGGGTGAAGTCCACAGCTACATCCTGGAATGTCACCGACTCCTAAACCACCAAAAGTCACAGGATTTAGAGCTGAAATTTACAGGAGGAAAGGGAAGTACAGAGAAAGGATCTGACCAAAGGTCATACCCTTTTGACGGTCAACGACAACACTTGGAACCACAGTCATGAAAAGCCCAATGCAATATGAGGAGAGCGTTTATATCTGCAACTGGAATAAAGCTGAGAAATGTGTTACTATGAACTGCTTCTCCCCTATAGAATCAGGGAAGTTTTGTGATCTATCAGAGATAAATGAGGATCTCTGGAGGAGAAGGAGAGAAGGTGCAGTGAAATGTCTTCCTCATTAGAACAGATATACGTGATATGTCATGAAGAAAATTCCATGAAGAGCTGGTGAGGTGCTAGTAGGGAATGTGTATTCTGGAAGAAAAAAGGTTCCTGTGATCACTGAAGAAAGGGTAAAGAAAAAGAAAAAATCGAGTTTATTTCCTGAGTGATCGAAATAAAGTCTTATCCAGACGAAAACAAAAAGAGGATCCTTAAGGGATATTAATCACAACCTGAACTGAGGCGAGTGGTATGAGACCGTTTCCAGCCAAGGGAAAAAGCGCTATCAATTAATCGTTATATTGAGAACGTGAGGTGGCTCTCTGCGTATCATGTGTCATAAACAATATATCTTATGCCTTTGCCTTATGATTGCTTTCATTCTCTCTCTCTCTCTCTCCTTTCAAAACATACAAGAACCAAAAAGGGGACATTCTACTCTGAAACTGTTTGTCACTACCAGGAAGGAACTGGCTGCTGGCCTAGAAATGATGGGACCCTTGGGGGGAAGTGACGAACCCCTTCCAGAATGAGGGACAGAGGAGGAGGAGTCTGGGGACGGGCTGATGTGAAATCTACATCGGGAGGTGGCAGGTTTCAACGGACTCACTCAAAGAAAAGACAGATATGACCCCCAGGTCCTCAAATCCTAGAGGGGAAGTCAGCCCAAGACATTCAAGTGGTTCATCCTGAAGACACAAGGGAAAACAATCTCAATGAGAAGAAAAAACTGTTGTCTCAAGAGACCAATATCAATGGAAAGAGAACTCACCAACCAACTGAAATCTTAAAAACACAATGGTCAGGGAATGGAACCAAGAACAGGAGTCAGAGGATGTAAGAAGCGTGGAACCGTCCAGTAAATTCAGGGTCAGAAACGCTAGAGCTCCCTGTGGTTTAAGGACGAAGGGACAATCCGGGGACGACAAAAAAAGGCCAAACTGTTTTACATTTTTTAAAAACTCTAGTGGGAGAATAGAGCCCACGGAACTCAATATTGGCTCAAGTGGCTCAATTGGAAATGGCGTTCCTACGGAGGAAGGGACGGGAACTTGTCGGGTTGTGCCCAGAGAGCAAAACCAGGAACGACGTGTGAAAGTCACAGAGAGGCCAATTGGAGCTTCATTTCTGGGGGAAAAAAACTAAACCAAATTGATCCCAAACAGCCTCTAACAGTGAGAGCT
>NW_020954646.1:79209-81535 GCF_900497805.2 Vombatus ursinus | reverse complement strand
TCCCACATTTCTAGCTGCCCGATGGACACTGCGGACTGAAAGTCCGTAGGGATTCGTCCAAGGGCCGCACTTGAGGACCTAGAGGGCCACATGAGGCCTCGAGGGAGAAGAGGTGAGGGTCCATAACAGAGTCTGGAGGGACACACGGGGTTGGCAGGGCACCTCGAATCCCCTGGACTCACTGCCAGCTTCTCCCCCCCGCCCCCGCCGCGACACAGTCACACTCGGTCCCTCCCACACTGGGACACACTCAAACACATGCACACCACACACTCTCTGACACAATCACATCTGGCCCCTCCCACACTGGGACACACTCACCTTCCCAACACAACACACTCTCTGACACAATCACACTCGGCCTGTCCCACACTGGGACACACTCAAACACATTCACACCACACACTCTCTGACACAATCACACCTGGCCCCTCCCACACTGGGACACACTCACCTTCCCAACACAACACACTCTCTGACACAATCACACCTGGCCCCTCCCACACTGGGACACACTCACCTTCCCAACACAACACACTGTCTGACACAATCACACTCGGCCCATCCCACACTGGGACACACTCAAACACATTCACACCACACACTCTCTGACACAATCACACTCGGCCCCTCCCACACTGGGACACACTCAAACACATTCACACCACACACTGTCTGACACAATCACACCTGGCCCCTCCCACACTGGGACACACTCACCTTCCCAACACAACACACTGTCTGACACAATCACACTCGGCCCGTCCCACACTGGGACACACTCAAACACATTCACACCACACACTCTCTGACACAATCACACTTGGCCCCTCCCACACTGGGACACACTCACCTTCCCAACACAACACACTCTCTGACACAATCACACCTGGCCCCTCCCACACTGGGGCACACTCACCTTCCCAACACAACACACTCTCTGACACAATCACACCCGGCCCCTCCCACACTGGGACACATTCACACCACACACTCTCTGACACAATCACACCCGGCCCCTCCCACACTGGGGCACACTCACCTCTCCCCACACCACACGCTCTCTGACACAATCACACCTGGCCCCTCCCACACTGGGGCACACTCACCTCTCCCCACACCACACGCTCTCTGACACAATCACCCTCAGACCCCCTCCCGCTCCCCACCCCCACCTCACACACTCACCCGCTGCCCCGCCGGCACTCACCTCACCCCACATCCCAGGGGCCAGCCCTGCGCACAGTGGAACTGCGCATGTCCCAGGCGCAGGCCCAGAAATCCTCCAGCTTTGGGGGCGGAGCCGCTACCAAACTCTGGTTCCGGGGGAAGTCTACTTCCGGTTGCGACAGTTAGCCTTCTGGGAAACGTAGTCCGAGTCCGGACTGGCGCAAGCGCAGTGCTGGGCGTTCTTGGCAGATGGGCGGGGCCAGGCCCACGTGGTGCCCACCACAGAGTCCAATGGCCACGGCCTAGGTAGGGCTGGGCTTTCCTAAGTGAGGCCCAAGCGGATGGGGCGGAGCCTGAGGCAAAACTGGGGAGGGGCCCGGGGGCGGGGCCAAGGACAGTGGGCGAGGCCGAGAGCACTGACTGGCCCCGCCCCCTGTGAGAGCGTCCACCCCCTTCACCAAAGAGAGGGTTAGGGCTTTATTTTCACCACCATCTTTGGTCCCTGACACCCCAGGGACCCACCGCTTAAAGCTTAGGGGGGCTCACGTCTAGGGTCCTCAAAACCAGCCCATGAAATGGGTGCTGTTATGCCCACTTTACAGAGGAGGAAACTGAGGCTCACAGAACTTAGTGTACTAGAGTGGGCTCCTGCCAGCGTCGGAGAGCCGGTGGTTAAACCCACACATCCAGGTGAACCCTCCCTGTCCCTGAGAGGGCCGATACTTCTGTTCTCGCTCCCCATTTGGTAAAAGCTCATTGATTTTAGCTGGTCAAATGACACAGGGCTCAATTAGGGACATGAGAGATAAAAGCTGTAACTGGCCATGGAGAATGGGGAGACCACGTGCAGAAGGGGGCTCCCGCTGATGGCAGGTCCAGAATGGACGGTGGATGCAAAGCAACAGACCCCAAGATCAGCTTCAGAGTGTTCTAAAGGGCAGAGGGCAGTCCTGGTCAGTCCTAGTCAGGACGGTGAAGTGATCGGGTGGGATGCCGCCGTGCCACTCCTGGAACGACAGAGGGCAGACCTGGTCAGTCCTAGTCAGGACCGTGAAGCGATCGGGTGGGATGCCGCAAGTCCTGGTCAGTCCTAGTCAGGACGGTGAAGCGATCGGGTGGGATGCCTCCATGCCACTCCTGGAAGGACAGAGGGCAG
>NW_020954646.1:58679-79199 GCF_900497805.2 Vombatus ursinus | reverse complement strand
GATGCCGCCATGCCACTCCTGGAAGGACAGAGGGCAGTCCTGGTCAGTCCTGATCCGGACCATTGGAAGCCACCATGCTACTCCCAGGCAATGGCCAATCACCAAATCGAATCTGCGTGAGGAGGAACTTTGGGATAGAACCCTTAGAATGTTCTAAATGTGCCTCCCATCTTGTGACTAGTTAGATGTGATTTCCATGCAGTTCTAAGTGCCTCACCTTGATGTATTATTTCCGAGTCTGGTTTTTCTGTCCTGCATATTTTTCAGACTGTTCTCACAGTCTAAAGTGTGTAGAGAAAGGGGGTCTCCAAAGGGGCGCTGGAAGGTGATGGGAGGGGTGGTTATGTGCAGCAGACCTCCCAAATCAGGGAGCCAATCAGCTCGAAAGCTTGGAAGGGGCTTGGAGTCTTGTGGTGGGTTCAGGGATCAAGTCCAGCCAGACGTACACAAGAAGGAGCCCCAGGGCCAGAAAGTTCTCCTGACCTGGGGTTAATTGTGCCAGGAATGCACTGATTATCTGTCAGTGAGAACACAGGCCCGGGTTTGACTCTGAACTTTCATGGGCAGGTAGTACATGTATCATTATTCTCACTTTGGAAAAGAGGAGACGGAAGCCCACGGATGCTGCTGATTCTCACGTGGAGGTTGTGGAGAGGGTCAGTTCCCTCCCCATCCTCACACACCCAAGGACCGAGCACAAAGAAGGAAGCGTACCTCCCACCTGTTCATTTCAGGGTTTCCCCCGGGCTTCTGAACTGTTCACTTTGACAATCGATCCTCCATCCTTGGCTCATCCTGACGTTCTGAGTTTGGGCGCCTGCCTATTTAATAACAACTCAGATACGTAGAGCATTGAGTCCTGCCAAGTGCTTTACGTAAGTTAACTAACTTGATCCTCACAACAGCCATGTGAGGTAGGGGATTGTTTTAATCTTTATTTTACAGATGAGGAAGCAGGCTGAGAAGTTAACTGACTTGCCCAGGGTCTCACTTAGCTTGCCTGAGGTAGGATTTAAAATCGGTTCTTCCTGACTACAAGTAAGTCCAACATTCTGTCCACCGAGCCATCTAGCTGCCTGTCCATTTACCTACCTACGATTATTTCCCATATGGCCCTCCCATATTTGTCAGGCAGCATCGGAAGCATTATGTTACTGATAGCCCAAGTCATGGGGAAGGGCAGCCCCTGTTGACGTCCTCACAGTTTGCTGCCCGAGGTGAACAGGAGGTGGCTGGCCACCATCCCCTGGGCTGAGGCTGAGCAGAGGACCCAAGCCTAGCATTTCAGCACTTCTACTGTTGGCTGTTGCGGTGGGCCTTTATCACAGGCGGAAAAGAGACGGCTCTGCCAGATGATGCGTCCGCCTCACCTGATCAGAATATTTTGTTCCATTCTGGGCACGCTTTGAGGGGAATACGGTTATCCCTTCCACGTGGTGACTTTCCCCATCACAGTTTCAATACATCGTGGTTTTGATGTATCATCGGGCGGCATAAGAAATTAAATGGGACTTTTGGGGGAGTTTTGCAGAAGCCGCAGATGACACCGAAAAAGTTTAGAAACTCAGAAATGCATAAAGTATGTCTTCAATATATTTTATCTTTTAGTACCATAGTAATTCAGACTTCTTTGGGGCAGAGGGAGGGCCAAATAATTCTACACAGATTTATAGATATTTATACATAATTTTCCAGATTTCCCCAGAGTCATGGGGTCACCACGCCCCTCACCCCCAAAATGTGGAAGGGCTAACTGTACTGACAAACTGGAGCATGTCCAAAACAGGAGAACCATGATGGAAGGAAATGGAGACCAGACCGTGTTGAAAAAGCATTGGCTGAAGGGATGCGAGAAGTCAGAATGGGCCTGGGGGTGAGGGGTGCATAGCCATGCGAGCTATCCTCCGGTGTCTGACGGGCTGTCATTAGGAAGAGGGATCCAACTTGTCCTGCTTAGACTCAGCCGGTAGAACAGAGAACAATGGATGGAAATTAGAAAGATATACATTTAGGTTTGATGAATGGAAAGAGTTCCTAATGATTTGTGCCTACCTTGGAAAATGAAGTGCCCAGGAGGATTCTGGGAAGATGGAGGAGTAGGTCAGAAAATCCTCGGCTCCCCAAATTCCCCCCCTAGAAAAGAGCATCACCTCACAATGAGCACAGAGTGGCAGAAATAAATAAAAGTCAGGGAAGACCTCAGGAAGAGGAACTCTCTGCAGGGCAGAGGTTTGGCCCCACTGAAGGACAAGCATCTGATGACCAAACAAGCCCTGGGGCATCTGGGTTGGGGAGGCAGGCTGCAAGCACAAACTGTCACCTTAAGGACAATGTGGGGGTCAGACTGATAGACCCTCTCCTGGCTCAGAGTGCCCGCCCCGCTGTGCCGACCGGACTCGGCCCCAGGCTGTGGCAGCAGGCCAGAAGGAGCAAGCACGTGCCCCGGAGTACAGCAGCAGAGGGGTGGGAACCCCGCTGGCTATGGGCACTTGCAGGACAACAGGGTCCCTGGTTTGGTTCCAGGGCAGGGGGAGAACTGAAGTTCGCAGCTGCAGGAGGGACCTCACGGAGCACGAGCAAGCGTGGGACGGTGTGACTGGGGGCTTGGAAGATTCGCTCTCGAAGAGCAAAAGAGCTGAGATCACCACCGAAAATAAAAGTTGTGGATAATCCTGAATGGGGGGAAAATGGACGTTTAATGAAGTGAAAGACCTTCAGGCCTGTGTGGCAAAAAGACCAGAACTCACGGAAAAATTGGACATAGAAGATCCAGGACAGACATAAGGTAAACATCAAAGACCAATTATGAGGGACTCCCATCAAGTCAAACTGTCTACTGCTTACATGTGCAAATGTTGTCAGTACTCTTCAGACTGTCGTCCTTACTTGGGTAGTTTGAAAGAAAGCCTGAGCTGAACGTGATCAGCTGATTCTAAAAAATAAAACTGGATAGGAAGAGGTAAAAAGAAGAGGCATGAAAGGAGGAGCTGATACAGAGGAAGCAGGCGGAGGTGCAGGGCTGGCACCGCACTCCTATGGAAACTGGGTTACACAGGGAACCACATACGTATATCTAGAGGGGCAGAAAAGTCTTCTAAATCTGTGAAGAAGTAAGAGGGCAAAGCGACAGGGCCTAAGGGAGGGGTGTTTGAAGGGTGAGGGGAGAGGACAAGGTAAGGTCTCTTAGAGGAGTGGGTAGATTAAGGAACAGGAGGTCAAGGGAGGGGTTAGAAGTCAGTTAGATGCATGAGGAGAGATAGAGTAAACAGGGCAAGGAGGAGAAATAGTGAGGGAAAATAGGTTAGAGAGAAATACACAGCTAGTAATTATAACTTTGTGAATGGGATGAATTCATCTGTAAAATGGAAGTGGATAGCAGAATGGATTAAAAATCAGAATCTGACAATATGTTGTTCACAAGAAACAATTAAAAATGAGAGATACGCACAGTTAAAATAAAGGGCTGGGGTAGAATTTATTATGTTTTAGCTGATTGAAAAAATAGCAGGGGGTGGTAATCATAATCTTAGACTAAATTAAAGCTAAAATAGATTTAATTAAAAGAGATAAACGGGAACTATACTATGTGTCACCAATATTATTTAATATTGTTTTAGAAATGCTAGCAATAGTAATAAGAAAAGAAAAAGAAATTGAAGGAATCAGAATGGGAAATGAGGTCATAAACAATCTCTTTTTTGCAAACAACATCATGATATATTTGCAAAATCCTAAAGATTCAACTAAAAAGTTAGTTGAAACAATTAACAATTTTAGCAAAGTAGTAGGATATAAAATAAACCCACGTAAATCATCAGTATTTTTATATATTAACAAAAATTCCTACAAGAGGAGATAGTAAGAGATATTCCATTTAAAATAATTGAGGACAGTATAAAATACCTGAGCGTATACTTGCTAAATCAGACTCAGGAATTCCATGAACATAATTATAAAAAACTCTTTATACAAATAAATCAGATTTAAATAATTGAAGAGATTATGAATTGTTCATGGGTAGGCAAAGCCAATATAATAAGAATGACAATTTTACCTAAGTAATCTATTTATTCAATGCCATCCCAACTAAATTACCAAAAAATTATTTTTACTGAGTTAGAAAAAATAATAAAATTTATTTGGAAAAATAAAAGGTCAAGAACCCCAAAGAAACTAATGGAAAAAAACATAAGGGAAGGAGGTTTAGCAGTACCAGATCTTAAACTATATTATAAGACAGTAATTATCAAAACTATCTGTTACTGGCTAAGAAACAGAAAGGTAGACCAGTGGAACAGAGTAAACATACAATACACTAGCAGTAAATTATTATAGTAATCTCGTGTTGGACAAATGTAAAGACTTGCTGCAATGGATGGTTCCCTTCAGTGTCTTCTTTCCTCTTTTAATTGATATAAAAAGATCCAGTTTCTAAAGAGAGGACTGACCAGTCCCTAGAATGCCCTGCAGGGTGTAGGATGTGTTCCGAGAAGGCTGGTACCTCTGCTGTGAGGGCTGCTCTCCACAGGTGCTGTCTACCTGATCCACCTAATCCTCACCTGTGGCTCCAAGAAGCTGGAGCATGCATGCACAGTTGGCTACACCCCAGTAAACCATTCCAGCAGACAGGCTAAACCAGGCTGAGGGTAACTCAGAGGTCTCAAACCCGTTTTTGAGTTATGGGGATGTCTACCCCAAGCCTGTGAAGACTTCCCCTGGCTGAGTGGGCAAATTTGAACAATTTGTTCCAATGGCTATGAAGGCAGCTGAAGCAGGTGCTGTGAAGTACTTAGAGCTTGGTAAACCATCAAGGACAACAAGGTCATCCACTGCATCCCAAGCCATCACCAGTGGTCTGGACTTTGTCTTGCCATGGGACATTGATGACGGTGGAAGAGAGTGAGGTGGGTGACTTCGTACAACTGGGCCTTACTTATCTCTGACTTGTGCATGAATCAAAGGCCATCACCCATACCATTTTACTATTTTTACCTATCTCAAAGTCCTGTGGCAACAGGCAAGTGATGAAGCAGCAGGTGTGGATACAGTGAGAGCTGGAGTCATAACCCCGCACACTGGTGACCCAGGCCATAGGTCATCTTAGTTCTTGTGAGAGAACTCAACTGGTATCACACCCAAAAGCAGCCCTGAGTGAGACAAGGCTGGCAAATGAAGGCCAGCTTCCTGAAGCTGGAGCTGGATAACACATTTTTCTAGTGTGGTCACAGTGAAGGGAAGCACTATGAAGCTGGCGTAGGTTTTGCAATCAAAACTAATCTCGTCAACAAGTTTGTATGCCTACCAAAAGGAGTGAATGACAGGCTCATGATAATGGGATTGCAACTTGCAGGAAAGCACCATGCCACCATCATCAGTGTGTGTGCTTATACCACGATGAACCCTGATCAGGTCAAAGAAAAATTTTATGAAGACCTGGAGACTCATATCATCAATGGGCCAAAAGAGGGAAAGCTTATAATTCTGGGTGACTTTAACACAAGAGTAGGCACAGACTACTAGAAATAGTAGAGAGTCTTTGGGAGGAATGGAGTTGGAAACAGCAACAGTCATTTACTGCTGAAGATTGTGCATCTCAGGACCTTCTCATCACCAATACTGTCTTCCATTTACCTAAACCAATAAAACTTCATGGATGTACTCTCACAACAAACACCGGCATTTAATAGACTATGGCATTGTAAGAAGAGACAGTATGTGAGTGACAAATGTGAGTGTGGTACAGAGAGCTGGATTGATCACAGACTTCTCTCCACAAAATATGTGCATTCAACAAAAGCCCCAAGGCAAGATGACTTACCAGATTAGCGCTTCTGAACAGGAACAATTCATTGCTGACTTGAAGGGAAAGCTCAGCCAGCACCCAGTTGGCAACAATGGAGCAGAAAAGGAGTGGGCAGCTTTCAGAGATCTGGTGTACAGCACCGCATTTGCTCGTCTGGCCAGAACACTCCCAAACATCAAGATTGGTTTGACAAAAATGGTGGGGAAATTCAGAAGCTGCTGAATGAAAAATGAGAACTCCACAGGGTTTACGAGAAGGATAGCTCATCCATCTCTAAGGAGGCAGCATTTAATTCCAAAAGTAAAGTGCAAGCAAAGCTTAGAGAGATGCAGAATTCTTGGCTCAGGAATAAGGCAGAAAAATTCAGTTTTACACTGATGGTAACAATCCAAAGCACTTTTATAATGCCTTGAAGGCTACCTGTGGGCCAAAGACCTATGGTGCATCTCAACTACTCAGTGCTGATGAAGCCACATTTATCAGTGATAAGGACAGGATCCTAGAGAGATGGGCTGAACACTTCCATAGACCATCATCAATCAATGCTAAAGCCACTGACCATTTATCTCAGGTTAAAGTCAATCTCTCTGTAGCCAAATTTCCAACTGAAGATGAGGTTTTTAATGTCATTAGGCTCTTCTCATGTGTCAAAGCACCTGGTGCTGATTCTATTTCAGCTGAGATTTACAAGGTGGGGGGGTCCACTGTTCACACAAAAGCTGACTGAAATTTTCTGGATTATATGGCAAGAGGAAGTTATCCCCCAGGAATTCAAGGATGCCTCCATTTTCATCTCTATAAAGGAAAGGGTTGTCCTGTGACAGTCATAGGGGGATCTCTCTCTCAGTCATTGCTGGCAGGATTCTTGCCAGAGTCCTGATTAGTAGGCCAATTCTTCACCTGGTAGATGGTCATCCACCTGAGAGCTACTGTGGCTTCAGAAAGGGCTCAGGAATGGGTGATATGGTGTTTGCTGCCTGACAACTTTAGGAGAAATGCCAAGACCAGTACAGAGGTCTGTACCCAAAATTCATAAACCTAACCAAGGCGTTTGATACTGTCAGTCATGAGAGCTTATGGAAAATTATGGCAAAATTTGGTTGCCAATTTCATGATGGGATGCTTGCTTCTGGATAATGAACAATGGACGTGCTTTCCCAGTCACCAATGTTGTGAAGCAGGGCTATGTGCTTCTTCCCACGCTTTTAAGCATGATGTTTTCAGCTATGTTTTCAGACTCCTTCGATGAGGACGAACATGGCATCAAGGTCAGCTACCACACTGATGGAAAATTATTTAACTTGAAAAAGCTATAAAACAAGACTAAAGTGGAAGGAGGGTTGGTGCACGATTTTTTGTCTGCAGATGACTGTACACTAAATGCAACCTCTGAAACTGAGATGACACTATGCCCACCAGACCACCAGGCACTGCCATCTGTATGGACGGTGCCTCTAACTACCACAGGGCCTTGCCCGCTACCCAGCTCTTAACACTGTATTTAGACAAGCAGTCACTGACGTCCCCCCCATCAGCTCCACCCTCCTTTATGTGTTGGCTCCCCTGTGGCATGGAATTTCCCTTTTACTTTGTTCCCAAGCACTTACTACAGTGCTTGGCACACAATAAGCACTTGATAAATCTTGGAATCATTTTATTCCTTCATTCACTCTCTCTCTGTCAGGATGGAGATTTGTTCCCTCAACCCACTCATCTCTTTCCTTTTGCTGGCCAGGTGGGCTCTCAGGACAAAACTGTTCGTGTTTCACCTTTCCTGTGACCATCACCTGAACATTCTCCACTGTTTCCCCACCCAGCTTCTGGAGTTCCCTCACATGAGTACACTCAAGTGACCAATGCTGCCACAGCCCCCTTTTCACCCACTCTGCTTCTCTTAAGTTATTCACATCCAGAGCCAAGTGTCTGCCGGGGGTTTCATCCAATCAAGTCTCAGGGATAATTCTGTGGTCAAATTTGCCTCAGGCTGGGATTTCCTGTTCCTCCTTCCTGCTGTCGTTTACCTGAAATGATGCAGAATAACGAAAGCGGAGTAGGAATGCACACGCCACGAAAATAGCAACAATGTCATCACTCAAAAACATGCCCAGAAGAGTTCAAAAGCTGACGGGAAAGGAAAGAGAACCACCCTGCTTCTGAAAGTTACTGTTATACATTTTCACTCAAGAAACTACAAAAATGACTTTCATTCTTACTCATTTATTACATTTAAATAATTATGTATTCATATTTCCTTGCAAAAGTTTTCCCTCAGTATGAATCCTCTTATATTAGAAAGTTTTTCTCTCTAGCCAAATGTGTGCCCACATTCATTTCATTCACTCTACTGTGAGTTTTTTGATGCTGTGTAAGAGTGCTCCTCTCACTGAAAGTTTTCCCACATTTATTACATATAAAAGTTTTAATTGCAGTATGAGTTCGCTGATGATTACTAAGAGTTCCCCACTGTCTGAAAGCTTTCCCACATTCATTACATCCAAAGGGTTTCATTCCAGTATGAATTCTCTGATGGCTGATGAGGTGTCCCTTCTGACTGAAGGCTTTTCCACATTCATTACACTCAAAAGGTTTCACTCCTGTGTGAGTCCTCTGATGGCTATTAAGGTGACCCTTGCGAAGGAAGGCTTTTCCACATTCATTACACTCAAAAGGTTTCACTCCAGTATGAGTTCTCTGATGGCTAATTAGGGTACCCCTCTCACTAAAGGCTTTGCCACATTCATTACATCCAAAAGGTTTCACTCCAGTATGAATTCTCTGATGGCTAATAAGGGTTCTCTTAGCAGTGAAGGCTTTCCCACATTCTTTACATTCAAAGGGTTTCAGTCCAGAATGAGTTCTCTGATGGCTAATAAGGTAGCCCTTCTGATTGAAGGCTTTTCCACATTCATTACATTCAAATGGTTTCACTCCAGTGTGAATTCTCTGATGGCTTATAAGGTTTCCCTTCTGACTATAGGCTTTTCCACATTCATTACATTCAAAGGGTTTCACTCCACTGTGAGTTCTCTGATGGCTAATAAGATATTCCTTCCGAATGAAGGCTTTCCCACATTTATCACATTCAAAGGGTTTCATTCCAGTGTGAGTTCTCTCATGGATAATAAGGTAAGCCTTCCCACGGAAGGCTTTCCCACATTCACTACATTCAAAGGGTTTTACTCTAGAAGATTTCTGATGTCCAATAAGCATCACCTCTTTACTGAAGCCTTTTTCACATCTATTAAATTCAAACAATTTCACTCCAGTATGAGTTCTCTGATGTTTACTAAGTGTTTCCCCATTCCTGAAGGTTTTCCAACATACATCACATTCAAAGGGGTTTTCTCCACTATGAACTTTCTGCTGTACATTAAGATTTAATCTCTTGCCAAAGGCTTTCTTTCCAAGTGTATTGTACTTACAGAATCTTTCTTCCATGTCACCTCTCCATTGTGGAAAAAGGAGTGGGCTCAGGTTAAAACGTCTAATAAATGTGCTACATTCAGGTACATTCACCATATTAAAAGTTCTTTTGGGAGTCACTCTCATTTGTTGGGACTGTCTCTCCTGGTGGCCCACCTGTCTCCCTAACCTAACTTCCCATTCCTTAGATTCTCCCATTTTGGGATACCAGTTACTATCCACTGACAGTCTTTCTTGGGCCAATGTTTCTGGGTGAATATCCTTAGTCAGAACTGAATCCTTGGTTTCACACCTAGTGTCCCAACTCAGGTAATCTGAAACAAATAAAACTGTGTCAGACAAGTAGGACAGCCTTGAAGGATGTAGGATAAATATGCAATTAAAAGGAACAGTAACATGCACATAATAAAATATCCTCAGTGTCATGCACAGTTTTCATTTTATTTAGTTATGTATATGGAAATGTCCATTTTATTTCATGTTTGTTATGTCCAAAATAAATAACAAAATTGCAAAGAATTACAAATGCATAACCTTTTCAAATATATACAAATGTGTCACCAGTCATTCTTCTCTTGCTGGGTAAAGAGAAACGGCTTTATGATAAGTTCTTCATTAAGTCTCTCCCATCAAGGGTAAAGGTCCCTTACATGTACTCAGTAAGATGAAAACTGTTAAGAGGTGAAATGAGGGGCAGCTAGGTGGCACAGTGGATAGAGCACCAGCCCTAGATTTTGGAAGACCTGAGTTCAAATCTGACTTCAGACACATAACACTTACTAGCTGTGTGGCCCTGGGCAAGTCACTTAACCCCATTGCCTGGCCCCCCAAAAAAAGAGGTGAAGTGAAAGGCAAGGAAGCAGATAGGGCCAGGTGAACCTCACCAGCCAGGCCAAGCAATTCTATTCCAGGACGAGGAAGCACTCAGAGATGTCATTGGGAATGACATTTCATAAAAATTAAAACAACTCTGAGGTACCACATCATACCTATCAGATTGGCTAATATGACAAAACAGGAAAATGATAAATGTTGGAGAAGATGTGGGGAAACTGGAACACTAATGCATTGTTGGTGGAGTTGTGAACTCATGCAACCATTCTGGAGAGCAATTTGGAACTATGCCCAAAGGGCTATCAAACTGTGCATACCCTTTGATCCAGCAATACCACTTCCACGTCTGTATCTCAAAGAGATCATAAAAAGGGGAAAGGACCTACATGTACAAAAATACTTATAGCAGATCTTTTTGTGGCGGCAAAGAATTGGAAACTGAGGGGATGCCTATCAACTGGAAAATGGCTACACAAGTTGTGGTATATGAATATAATGGAATGCTATTTTTCCATAAGAAATGGTGAGCAGGTGGACTTCAGAAAAGCTGAAAAGAATTGCATGAACCCATGCTGAGTGAAGTGAGCAGAACCAGAAGAACTTTGTACACAGTAACAGCAACATTGTGTGATGACCGACTTTGGCAGACTTAGCCCTTCTCAGCAATGCAAGGATCCAAGACAACTCTAAAAGACTCATGGAAACTGCTATCCACATCCAGAAAAAGAACTCTGGAGTCTGAATGTAGATCGAAGCATACTATTTTCCTTTTTTTGCTATTGTTTTTTGTTTTTTCTTTCTCATGGTTTTTCCCTTTTGTTCTGAGTCTTCTTTCACAACATAACTAATGTGGAAATATGTTTAATATGATCATACGTGTATATCCTATATCAGATTTCATGCTGTCTTGGGGAGAAGTGGAGTTGTGGGGGGGATTTAGAACTCCAAATCTTGTAAATGTGAATGCTGAAAACTAAAAATAAATAAATAAATAAAATTTTAAAATGCTGATATTCCAATGAAGAGCAGATTATCTGCAGGCAGACATGGAAAGGAAAGCAAAAGAAGCCAGTCACGAAATTACGCAGCAAGAAAATCATTTGGAACATGTGCTGATACACAAGCATTCTGAGCAGAACAAGGCTGCCCTCCTCCCCGACCACTGATGGACCCTACTTGCAGAAGCGACTTGCATTTCTGACCAGGGACAACGTGAGAACTTGTGATTGACTACCAGTATTCGTAACAAGGGTTGTTTCCCTTGTGTTTTTCCAATCTGGGTTAAGGTGTGAAGACGGGAAGAAAAAATGCTCTTTAATTTAAAAAATAAAATTATAAAACAGAAGAAGAAGGCATAAAATATCAAATTATAATGAAATGATATTGTGCTTCCCAAAACCCAAAGAAAATGAAGTTTTCAGACATACGGTGAGACAACTGAAGGGAGGCAGATGGAAGAAAGATTTTAAAGCACCCCAGCACAACTCACAGAACCAGGAAACGCTTCCACATGGACCAGAGGCTGTTTTGTCCAAGATAATGATGGGCCATATAAGGAAGGAAGCTTGTGCCACGTGGGTCAAGGTCTTCCCCAAATGCCTCGGGGCTTCCAGGAGAACTCTCAGACCAATATCTCAAAGTGCCAACCCCCCTATGCCCGCTCCCACCACCCGAGACCAGCCGCTCACCTGCTTCCGGTGGCTTCCCTCAGCCCACCTGTCACCCACTCACCTGGGCAGGGGCCTCTGGGGGCTCCTGCCTCGGGCATCCATGGCACTTCTCCTCTCTCCAACAGGGCGATCACGGCGGGTTTGGACACGGGAAGCCCTGATCATGCGGAGAGAGAGGAGAGAGGACTGGGATACAAAGCCATCTCAGAGTCCAGGCCAGGCCCCTTCCACCTTCTTCAGAGAAAAGGAGGCACAAGCAGGCACAGAGGATGATGTTTTGTAAGAGAACCTCTGAAAGATAGTCTGTGCTGCATTTCACTCAAATTCAAGAGCATGTTACTCATCTGATTTGGGCTCAAACAGATTATTAGTGACCCAAGGCCTGCCAAGAGGGCAGGACCTTAGTAGTTCTCTAGGTATTTGTCTCATGACTTTACAAAGAATCTCGAACTTAAGGGAAAGGCCGCCAGAGGGGGAAGCCAGAGCCTCAGGGCCAGCCCAAGGAAAAGATGAGGCTTCCCCTCAGACAAAGGAAAGACTTGGAACCCAGGAAAGAGGAGCAAAAACATTCATATTCAGGCTCTACTGGATTCTGGACTCCTCCCTCCCTCCCCCCAACATATATTTGTGAGTGTTTCTGCATATTAAAGAAAATCTCAGGGCAGCCCTTTAGACCTCAGGAGGCTGACAGAAGGGAGTCAGGGGTGGCCCTGCTTACCCACGGAGACCAGGTTCTCATAGTTCTCCAGCATCACGTCCCTGTACAGGGCCCTCTGGGCCGGGCTCAGGCGTCTCCATTCCTCCAGGGAGAAGTCCACGGCCACGTCCCTGAATGTCACCGGGTGCTGAAACATCAGACAAATCCCTGCTCAGCCAAGGATCGCGCCTCTCACATTCCCCAGGAAACCCAAGATGCTGATCAGGTATAAAGCTACAGGGAGATATTCCCAAAGCATTGAGTCTCTGTTGACTCTTCACTGATGACCATCAGAGAATGTAATGGAAGAAGTAAAAGGAAGAAAAAGGACAAGGAGGAAATGATGAAGGTCCATCCCAAACTGAACTCATTGCCTAGTCTTTCCCACCAAGCCCGCCCCTCTTCCTACTTTCTCTGTTGTTGCTGAGGGCCCCCCATTCTCCCAGTCACCCCAGCTCATAACCTGGGTGCCCTCCTCTACTTCCTCTCCCTCACCAGCCCTTCCCTCCAATCTACTGCCAAGGTCTGTTGATTTTTCCTTCTTAACTTCTCTTGTATGTGTCCCCCCATTGTCCGGACATCCCACCATCCTATCGCTTCCCATCTGGACGTCTGCTGGTTGGCCTATCTGCCTCCGGTCTCTCCCCACTCTAACCCATCCTCCACTCAAACATCAAAGGGATCTTCCTAAAGTATAAGTCTGAGTCGGTCACTCTGGCTCCCTATTCAGTGGGGAGCAGTGGTTCCCTATCGCCTCTAAGATCCAATAGAAAAGCCTCTTGCTAGCATTCAATGCCTTCCATACGCTGCACCCCTCCAACCTGCCCACTCTCCTCAACTACTACACTCTCTCTACTCTATGATTCAGTGACACTAGCCTCCACGCTGTTCCTCCCACAAGACAAGAACTCCAGGCATTTTCATCCGTGTCTCTCACGCGTGGAGTGCTCTCTCTCTCATCATCTCTATCTCCTGTCTTCAAGTCCTGGCTAAAATCCCCCCTTCTAGAGGAAAACTTTCCCAGCACCTCTTCATTCTAGTACCTTCTCTCTGCTAATTATTTCCTGTTTATCCTAAAAAATATCTTGTATGTATATATTGTTTCAGTCACGTCTGACTCTTCATGACTCCATTTGGGGTTTTCTTGGCAAAAACACTGGAGTGGTTTTCCATTTCCTTCTCCAACCCAATTTACAGATGAGGAAACTAAGGCAAACAGGGTCAAGTGACTTGTCCAGGTCACACAGCTACTAAGTGTCTGAGGCCAGATTTGAACTCATGAAGATGAGTCTTCCTGACTCTAGGCCTGGCACCGTACCACCTAGCTGCCCCATGTATATATATAGTTGCCTTCTTATTGCAACTATATTAGACTGTGAGATCCTCGAGAGCAAAGACAGCTTTGTGCCTTTCTTAAGTACTAACAAATGATCTCCAGGGTCGGTACAAGATAACCTGTAAGTGGGAAGGGACTTGCAGTAGGAGGGGACCAAGAAAGGCCACCTGCAGAAGGTGGGATCTGAGCTAAGACTTCAAGAACACCAGAAAAAAAGGGCTGAGGCAATGGGACAGAACATCGAAGACATGGGTGATGGTCAGTATGTAGGGACCTATGGAAAGAAGAGCTTTGCTACATTTCCATCGTGTGGAAGAGAGCTCAATAGAAGAAGCCAGGAAAGGTGGGAGGGGAGCGGGTTAGACAGGGCGGTGAATGCCAAGCACAGCACTTTGTATGTGATGCTGGACGCCGGAGGGAACCACTAGAGTTTACTGAGGACAGGATGACATGGTCAGACTTAACACTTTAAGAAAACGATCTAATGGCTGAAGGGAAGATGGACTGAAGTGGGAAGAGACCTAAAGCAGGCAGAGCCCCCAGCAGTCTATTGTAACAGTCCAGGCGTGAGCTGATGAGGGCCGTGACAGGCCCTCTGAGAGCAGTGTCAGAGAGATATTGCAAAGGTAAAACTGCTAGACCTTGGCAACAGATTGGCAATGGGAGGTGAGATAGTGAGGGGTCCAGGATGGCTCGTAAATTGGGTGCCTGAGGGCCTGGAAGGATGGTGTTATCCTTCACAGTAAAAGGGCAGATGGGGGGCATTAGGGAGAAAGATAACAACAGTTTAAAAGGCAGTTGGAGATGCAGGATAGGTAGACTTGAGAATGCTCAGCTTAGAGATGGTAACTAACGCCATGGGAGATGGTGAGGTCACCAAATGAAGCAGTACAGAGGGAGAGGAGGACCCAGGACAGTTCCTTGCAGAACATGGATGATTAGAGGGTATGATCTGGAAGTGGATGTATCAAAGGAGACTGAGGAGCGGTCGGACAGGTAAGAGAACTAGGAGATAGCAGCATCCCAAAAACCTAGAGAGAAGAGACTATCCAGGAAGAAAGGGTGACCAACAGTGTCCAAGGCTGCAGAGAGGTCAAGGAGAACGAGGACTGGATTTGGCAATTAAGAGATCATTGGTAGCTTTGGAGGAACTATGAGGCGAAAAGCTGGGTTATAGGGGGTTAAGAAGAGAACGAGAGGAGAGAAAGTGGAGGCACATATTGTCGATGGACTTTCCAAGGAGTTCAGCTACAAAGGGCAAAAGACATAGGACAACAGTAGGGACAGAAGTGTTAAACGAGAGAATTTTCTGAGCATGGCGGAGACACGGGCATGTTTCTAGGCAGTGGGAAAGGAGCCAGTAGACGGAGAAATTGAAGAGATGAGACAAAGTGAGGATGACAGAAGGGGCAATCTGCCGGAGAAGATGAGATGGAATGGGACATCAAGTAGAGAGTCTGGTCATAGAAAGAAGTGAGGCTGCCTGGCCACATGAGATGGGGTGAAGGAAGGTGTGCAGAAGGCATCTGAGTGATGCAATGAGGGAAAGGAAAGGAGAAGAGGGGGCTCCCGGTGCATAGCCTCGTTTCTTCCCGTAAAACATGAGGCAAAGATCACAGCTGAGAAGGTGGGGAAGGGGGGCCATGGGAGGGTGGAGGTGGGATGAGAAGGCTGGAAGAGCCCCTACGGAAGGGGGTGGTGAGTTGATGAGGGAGGTACAGCAGGATTGCCTGGCAGCAGTGAGGGCCCAGTGGAGGTGCGTAACATAAACCTGCAGTGGACTCAGTCAGAGAAAGGGTTTGCCAACACTGGGGATGGGACATGGTCATTCCTGGCCATGATGCCCTGGGCATTTCAGTGCAGGGAGGGATTACACACCAAGGCAAAAACAGGTCCCAGGGTCCAGCACGGAAGAGACCTCGATTTGTCCAGAGGGCAAGAAGAATTGCAAACCGGGCAGCTCTGCCGCTCACTAGCCAGGGCCGGGTCACAGACCAGGCCTAACTAAAGATGAGACCCGAGCCTACAGGTGGAATTCCAGGGGAAGGAGCAATCACAGGCCCGAGGCTGGATGCCAAGTAAGGAGCAGATTCAAGAGCGACACTGGAGCGGGGTCCCAGGTCCTGTTTCTAATCTGAAACCTACAGCAGAATAGCCAGGACAGGAATCTAAGACCCAAGCCTGCGGTTCGGTGAGTCTGAGAGAGCAGAAGCTTCCCGAATCGCTGGCTGACGGTGGATGCGGTAAAGCAGTCTACTGGCACTGCCAATGTGGCGAGCCCACAGGTTTGTTTCTCAGAGTCAAACCCTGGCCAGGAACACGCAGAGTTCAAACTGAGGCAACAGCAATCACATTTGGCCCTGAATCGGTCCAATCTGGGAACGATGAAAGACTGCAGGTACTTGGCCTGAACTGTCCTCGAGCTCCTGAAATACCCTAATACTCAATATTCCCCCCCAAAACATCAGCAGAGCCAGACCAGACATTCTCTCCAAAAGCATGCAAAGTCTAGCCCCGACATCAGTCTGAATTCTAAGTGTGCTGGAAGATGAGCAAAAAAAAAAAAAAAAAAATTCCACAAGAAAAAAACTTTGGGGGCAGGGATGAGCATAAGCTTAAACAGATCTTTCCTTAATATGCCAAGTAATATCTATATAAAATCTAGAGTCAACATTATCTGTAAAAATAATAAACTAAAGTAGAAGCCTTTGCAATAAAATAGGAGTAAAGCTAGGATATCAATTAGCACTGTTACTATTCTAAATAAGTGCTAAAAAAAAAAACCAGTTTTAATGATAAAACACGAAAAAGAAATTTGCATATACAAAGAGGAAACAAAATCATTACTTCTTGCAGATGATATGATGATTAACTTAGAGAACCCTAAAGAATCGACCAAAAAACCAAAAACAAGGAACTTCAGCAGAGTTACAGGATAGAAATTAAGCTTACACAAATCATCAGCAATTCTGTATATTGCCAACAAAATCTAGCAGAAAGAGTAATTCCAATTAAAGAAAAAGAAGTTAATACTTCAGCCCACCTGCCAAGACACTCAGAGAAACTATATAAATAAAACTACAAAGTACTCTTTATACAAATAAAAAGAACTATGGAGAAATATTAATTGCTTAGGAGAAAGCTGAGCTAATATAATAAAAATGACAATGCTCTAAATTAATTTGCTCATTCAGCATCACACCAATCAAACCAAAAAAGGATTACTTTATAGAGCTAGGAAAAAATAACAAAAAAAAAATTCATCCAAAGGAATAAAAGGTAAAGAATCTCAAAAGAAAAATAGGGGTAAAAAAACGGAAGGGGGACATCTAACAGAACCAGATCACAAACTATACTACAAAGTTGTATCATAAAAAACAATTTAGTATAGATTGATTTCGGTACAAATAAGTTGATTAGTGGAACAGATTAGGTCCAGAATATATTGAAGCTAATGGGCACAGTCACCTGTTGTTCAGTTACTCGAGTCACATCTAACTCTTTGTGACCCCGTTTGAGGTTTTCTTGACAAAGATACTGAAGCGATCTGCCAGTTTACAGATGAGGAACTGAGGCAAACAGGGTGAAGTGACTTGCCCAGGGTCACACAACTAGTAAGCATGTGAGACCAGAATTGAACTCAGGAAGACGAGTCTTCCTGAATGTGTCAGGTCCACTGTGCCTCCTAGCTGGCCCTTACACAGCAGCCTTGTATTGTATAACCCCAAAGATCCCACTTATTGGGGCAAAAACTCACTACTCTACAAAAATTGAAGGGAAAACTGGAAAGTAGTGTGGTACATCTCACATCACAAGGTAAGCTCAAAATGGATCCATGAGACAGACGTAAAAGTTGACATCATAAACAAATTAGAGGAGAAAGGAAGAAATTACCATCGGGGGGCAGCTAAGTGGTGCAGAGGACAAAGCTCCAGCTTTGGAGTCAGGAGGATCTGAGTTCAAATCTGACCTCAGACACTTGACACTTACTAGCTGTGTGACCTTGGGCAAGTCACTTAACCCCAATTGCCTAACCCTCCGCCCCCAAAAAAGAAATTACTATCAGATCTAAGGATAGGGGAAGGATTCACCAGCAAAAAAGAGCCAGAGAAGATCACAAGGGGCAAAATAAATAAATTTGATTATCTAAAATTAAATTTTTTGCACAAAAATAACCAATGCATCTAAAATTAGAACAGAAGGAGGTAAATGGGAAAACTTCTTTATAGCAAATTTCTCTGATAAATCTCATATCTAAGAAATATAGGGAACTGATTCAAACTTATAAGAATAACAGCCATCACTCAGTTGATGAATGACCAAAGAATGTAAGTGAGTACTTTTCAGAGGAAGAAATCCAAACTGTCAACAGCCATATGAAAAACGGTATAATTTGCTAATTACAGCAATATGAATTGCAACAAATCTGAAGTTCTACCTCTCATTCATCAAACTAGCAAAGCTAACAAAAAAAGGGAAATGGCAAACATTAGAGGGGCTGTAGGTACATCAATGGGATGTCGGTGGAGTTACGAACTGATCAAGCCATTCTGGAAAGCAATTAGGGACTATGCCCAAAAAGCTATTAAACACTTCATGCTCTTTGGTCCAGAGATACCATTACCAGATCTGTACTCAATAAAGACCAGAGAGAAAAGGACTCAAATGTACAAAGAGAGTTGTGGCAGCTCTTTTTGTAGCGGCAAAGAATAGGAAAGGAAGGGGGTGCCCACCATTAGGGGAATGGCTGACCAAGTTACAAGTCTATGAAAGTGATGGAATATTGGGTTGTAAGAAAAGATAAAGCAGATGGTTTGAAAGAACCCTGGGCAGACCTAATGCAGAGTAAAGACAGCCTACTGTGTGCCAGGAGCACAGCTTATGCAATAACACCACTAGGGTAAAGACAACTCTGAGAGCCTTTAGAACTCTGATCAATGCAATGACCAAGCAGGAATGCAGAGGCCTCGGGATCAAACACGCTCCTCACTCCTGCCACCGAGGTCACGGGCTGAGTGCGACCCCTGAGGAGTCCCTGTCTGGACACGGCAGGGGACAAAAAGTCAGGGCAGGAAGAAGGCACAGATGGAGAGACGGGGCCACGGCGGGACAGGAGTCGGGACAACAATACCATGTTGACAACGATGATGATGACATCCACCTGGCACCTGAAGGTTCACAAAGCACTGGGCATCTTTCTTGTGAGCCTCACAACACCCCTGGAAGGACGATGCTATTCTTTTCTCCAGGGGACAGATAAGGAGCCCGAGGCCCAGAGAGGTGCAGGGAGTGAGAGAACAGAACTGAACCCATGGGAGCTGATCCCAGAAGAGAAGAGGGCCCAGGACGGGGCCCTGGCCACCGCCCAGAGGGGTGCCCTGGACCAAGATCCAGCCAAGGGAACTAAGATAGGGCGGAGAGAGCAGAGTCCCCAAAATCTGGGGCCAGTATCAGGAGAGGGTGACCAGCTGTGGGGGGGTCAGAGAGGATGAGGCCTGGGAAGAGGCCATGTCTAGATCAGATGGGAGAGACAAGGAGGGAGGAAAGAGGGGAAGAGACACAGGCAAGGACGCCTGGTGGGCACGGGTGCATGGGGGGGTCGGGGAGGGGCAGTCTGTTGCAGGCCACCCCCATTCTCCTCACCCCCTCCCTGATCCCCAGAAGCTCTTGCCCCTGCGCATGACGTCACCTCTGTAACTCACACCTCCTCGGGTCTACTCGCCCCTCCCCCACGGACCGTCTCCCCCCCACTGGGTTGTGGGCTCCTCGAGGGCAGCTCCTCTCTCGTATCCCCAGCACCTGGCACAGTGCCTGGCACACAGTAGGTGCTTTCACCTCCCGCCCCGCCCTCAACCCACGCCTCCTTCCAGCCTCTCAACAGACCCCCCCTCCCCCAGAGGGCCCCCTCAATAACCGCGCGCCAGATGCTGCGCATGCTCAGTCTCACCTCCATCCTAGGGACCCGACAGAGGGCGCCTTCCAAGGTTTGCTGGTCAGCCTCTGCGCATGCTCAGTCTCACCCAGAACCCTCCCCTACTCCAGTCCACCCTCCCTCACCGAAGTGTTCGCAACTCAGGGCTCAGCGGGTGCAGTCTCCCCTCCCCCCTAGGTCTGTGGGTGTCACGGTCGGGCGCTTCAGCTCCCGCGCATGCTCAGTCTACCGCGGGCATATAAGTTTTTAGGTATTTCTGTATACGACTGTATATCACATTTATACACCCACGCACGCACGATCCCCCAAGGCCCTCCCGCAGAGGCAGGCGGAGCCGCCTCCGCCGCGCATGCGCTGACTCATCTCCTCGAGTGGCCGCCTGAGCCCCACACCGAGCCCTCTCTCCCGGGCCTTCATGCCCTCCAACCGTCCGCGGGCGGGGGGCGAGGCTCCCACGCGGAACTCACCATGACCAGACTTCCCAATCGGAGCAGGAGCACTAAGGGATTAGGGAGGGGGCCCGGCAACGTCTCCGCCAATCAGAATCACCAAAGGCTCTCCACAGCCCCCGCTTCTCTCGCTGCCCCGCCCCCACCCCGGCCCAGGCTCCGCCCCGCCCACTAGCGCCCAATCACAGGCCAGGCTGCCCTCGTCTCCCCGCCCCCCGCCTCCAATCAGGCCCAGTCCCCTCGCGGCTCTGCGACAGACGCCCAATCGCGGCCCCACCTCCCTGCCCGTTTCCACCCCGTCCCAAGTCCCGCCCCCTACCCCCGCTCCCTACTTCTCCCCCAGAGGGTCAGTCCCATGCCGTCCCCCCCCCCCCCC
>NW_020954646.1:20065-58579 GCF_900497805.2 Vombatus ursinus | reverse complement strand
GCCCCCCCCCCCCCCCCCCCCCCGTCAAAGCAGCAGTCCCAAGCCCAGCCCTCCACCCCCCGCCCCCAGAGCATCAAGCCCACCCAGCCCTCCTCGCTGTCCCTCCCCTAGAACATCAGCCACCTGGCCAGCCCCACCCCCCTGCCCCGCCCCCAGAGCATCAATCCTAAGCCCAGCCCTCCACTCCCCGCCCCCTGCCCTGCCCCCAGAGCATCGAGCCCACCCAGCCCTCCCCGCTGTCCCTCCCACGCCCAGCGTGCCTAGCCCCCCCCCCTGCCCCGCCCCAGAGCATCCGTCCCGCCCAGCCCCGCTCAGCCCCACTCTGTGCTGCTCGGCTGCACGTGCACCACAGTCCCGAGTGGCTGCGGAGGAGCGAGGGCGGTGGGAGGGCGCGCTTGGCCTGGAAGGACTGGCCGGTGCAGGGCTGACGGCAGGGACACGGCTCGGGACGCGGTGAATTTGCCCTCACCTGCGGAGCCCGGGTGCACGTGTGCGCCGTGCAGCTGGTGCTAAGTGACCAGAGCCCAGGAGGCAGAGAGAAGAGCTGGCCGTGGTTCTGATCGCGGGAGCCAACGGCATCACAAGGGACGAGAGAAAAGAGCCCCCGGTGCAGACAGTGAGGAGAGCGTCTCTGTTAAGCGCTAAGGTTTTCAAAGCACTTTACAGGTTATCTCTTTTTATCCTCACCACCCTGATCTCTCTTCGACACCGGAAGAAGCTGTACAGATAGGATTTGAACTCACATCTTCTTGACTTAGTGCTCTCCTCCTGCCCCACCGAGTGGCCTGAATTAGAACCGGCAGGCGGTGGCACGAAAACCCAGAAGGGGAGAGGAGCCAGGAGTCGGTGACCAAGGGTCAGGAAGGATGGGGACCGGGCATGTCACCGCAGGTCCAGGTCATTGCTTCCCGGGGCAGCCGCAATACCTCTGGGTGCTCTAATCGCCAGGAAGTTTTTCTAGACGTTCAGCCCACGTTTGCCTCCCTAATTGCGCTCTGACCTCCAGCACCGAACAGGGCAAGCCTCCGCATAGTGAGCTAGCTTGTGCCTCCCAAGTCTTCCCTTCAAGCTGAACTGCCCCAGTCTGAAATCGTAACAGGATCATAGCTGCGGGTAAACAAAGCCATGCGCCCAGCCTTCAATCATCACCCACAAGCATCCCACCACCCATTATCAATAGAACACACACACACACACACACACACACACACACACACACATTCTCTGACCACTTAACCGTTAGGAAATGGTGATGGGGGTGTGTATGCGTGCGTATACATACGTGTATACACACGTGTATATATACACACAGACATGCAATATTATATATTTATACCTAGTATGTTTATCATATATTTAGAATTACCATAATTTTATGTTTATTATGTTACCACGCATTATATACTCATAAAACTATCCCATACAATGTTATATCATATTTTTTACAACATTGTAGTTTTCCCATTTCCTTCACCCTCTATTTCCCAGACTGCCATCCAGTACAACAATACATGAAAACATATTTGTTTATATATATATGTATATATGTTCTCTAATAGCCATTCCCCAATAGTCAAAGGATATGAACAAATAATTCTCAAAAGAGGAACAGCAAAATATTCACAACCACATGAAAGAATAATCTAAATCACTAATAATTAGAAAAATCCTGAAGTTTCACCTCACAACCTACAATTTGGCAAAAAGGATTTTTTAAAATGGCACCATTTTGGAGCGTTTGGGGGATGACGAGCACACTAATACGTCGCGGCTAGAGCTGTGAATTGGTACAACCATTTTGGAAAGCAATTTGGAACGACGCAAATAAAGTAACTAAGATGCCTGTGGCCTTTGAACTGGAGACTCCATCCCTGTGTTTATACGCAATGCGCTAAGGAAGCCATTGCTAAGAAGCTGCCACATACAACAAAATGTTTATAGCAGCACCTTTCGTGAGAAGAACTAGAAACAAAGCAGACGACCATCAACTGGGAAAGGGCTAAACAAACTGTGACACATGAATGGAATGGAGTACTAGTGCACTGTAAGAAATGATGGGCATGATGAATACAGAGAAGCCTGGAAAAAAGTTTTGTGAACTGACGCAGTGAAGTCAGCAGAGGCAAAAACATAATACACACCAACTACAACAATGTGAATGAATAAGACAACTGAACACCAAAAAATCTTGGAACACAGCAAAATTATAAAGATCAAGCAGGACTCGAAAAAATAGGAGATTGTGGGATAGGAATGAAATGGAATCACTGCACAACCCATCCCTCTGCGAAGTTGGGAGGTCCACAGGTGTTACACATCACACACGTTTTGACCTTTTCATCATATGAAATGGTTGTGCTCATTTGCTCTTTTCTTTTGTCCTTAAAAAAATACTATTGGTTATACTGGATGGCTGTCTAAGAAGCAGAGCGAGAAGGAAACTGGGGAAAACTGCAATGATATAAAAAACAAAAATACCAATGAAACTTTTTTAAAAACAAAAAAATTTCAAATGGATGCCTTATAGGTATTAAATGTTAAAAATAACCTAAGTATATTTAAAGTCAAATCGAGACATTACAGAAACATTAAGAAATGAATTTATCGGTTTAATTTGCATCTAGTTGGACAAAAATCACTTTCTAATAACATTCTTTGTTTTCAATTTCTTCTGGTATCTATTTTTCCATTTTTGGTACTTAGCAATTTGGTTTTTCCTTTTTAACAGTGGAGTGCTGGCCTTTAGGTGAGAAATATGAGTCTAATTCCTGCCTAAATCTGTTACTAGTCGGGTGATTCCCAGCCTGTTCTCCTATCTCAGAGGGAGTGGCTGCTTACACAGGATGGATCCACCATTTGAACCCCACACATTCAGTTTCTCCCTAAGAGTGGGAACCATCTCCAGAACAGAATTTCTCATTGCTGGCTTCTCCAAGTCTTGGATGATGAAGTTATGATTAAGACATGCCAGGAAGTTATCAGCTGCTCTGCTTGTAGCAGAGAGGGCCCCAGAAGATGTCCAGAAGATGGCAGCCCCCATCACCATTATCACAAGCCTCTGGGCCAAGGAGCCTGTCCACAATGACCTTTGGAACCTTTCTTCCCTATGGACATTGCTGCCCACATAGGTCAGAAGGGCAGGGAGTCACCAATCAGAATCCTTTGGGTAAGATGGAAGAAAGCCTGGCCTTACCTCTGCAATGACACTATGCCCACCAGACCACCAGGCACTGTCATCTGCATGGATGATGCCCCTAACTACCACAGGGCCTTGCCCTCTACCCAGCTCTTAACACTGTATTTAGACAAGCAGTCACTGACGTCCCCCCCCCATCAGCTCCACCCTCCTTTATGTGCTGGCTCCCCTGTGGCATGGAATTTCCCTTTTACTTTGTTCCCAAGCACTTACTACAGTGCTTAGCACACAATAAGCACTTGATAAATCATGGAATCATTTTACTCCTTCATTCACTCTCTCTCTGTCAGAATGGAGATTTGTTCCCCAAATCACTCATCTCTTTCCTCTTCCTGACCAGGTGGGCTCTGAGGACAAACTGTTCATGTTCCACCTTTCCTGTGACCTTCACCTGAACATTCTCCACTGTTTCCCCTGCCAGCTACTGGAGTTCCTTCACATGAGTACACTCAAATGACCAGTGCTGCCACAGCCCTCTTTTCACCCACTCTGCTTCTCTTAAGTTATTCACATCCAGAGCCTAGTGCCAGCCACAGGTTTCATCCAACCAAGTCTCAGGGATAATTGTGTGGTCAAATTTGCCTCAAGCTGCACTTCCTATTCCTCCTGTCTGCTGTTATTTACCTGAAATGATGCAGAATAATGAAACCAGATGAAAATAGGAATAACACCATCACTCAAAAACGTGCCCAGAAGAGTTCAAAAGCTGACCGAAAGAAAGAGAATCACTTTGCTTGTGAAAGTTAATGTTACAACATTTTTACTCAAGAAACTACAAATAATGGGAGATTACATTTCAGCATATTTGTTACATTTAAATAATTATAGATTTATAGTTACTTTAAAAAGCTTTCTCTCCAGTATGAATTCTCTCATATTAGAAAGTTTTTCTCTCTAGTCAAATGTATCCCCACATTCATTCACTTTAGTATGAGTGTCCTGAAGCTTAATAAATGTTCCCCTGTCAATGAAGGTTTTCCCACATTCACTACCTTCAAAAGTTTTCACTCCAACATGAGTTTTCTGATGATAGCCCAAAGTCTCTCACTGCTTAAAAACTTTCCCAAATTCATTCCCAAATTCATAGAATGAATTTGAGGGTTTCACTCAGTGTGGATTTTCTGGTGGGTAATAAGATACTCCTTCAAAAAGAAGGCTTTCCCACACACCACATTCAAAGGATTTCATTCTAGTTTGAGTTCTCTCCTGAATAATATGTTCTACCTTCTTTACATTCCATGGGTTTCACTCCACTGCAGATCTTCCAAGGGCTAATACAGGATCTCCTCCAAATGAAGGCTTTTCAACATCATTACATTAAAAAGGTTTCACTCAGGTGTGGATCCTCTAGTCGGCTAATAAGGGTTGTCACTGTAATGAAGGCTTTTTCCCACATTTGTTACTTTCAAAGGATTTCACTCCAGTGCGGATTCTCTGATGATGAATGAAGTATTCCTTCCAAATGACCTCTTTCCCACATTTCACATTCCAAAAGGTTTCATTCCAGTATGAGTTCTCTCATGGTTAATTAGGTATGTCTTCTCACTGAAGGCTTTCCCACATTCTTTACATTCAAAAGGTTTAATTCCAGTATGAATTCTCTGATGCCTATTAAGATGTGCCTTTCGAAAGAAGGCTTTCCCACATTCGTTACATTCGAAAGGTTTCACTCCAGTGTGGGTTCCTTGATGGCTATTAAGCTGTCCCTTCTGACGGAAGGCTTTCCCACATTCATTGCATTTAAAAGGTTTCACGCCAGTATGAGTTGTCTGATGCCTATAAAGGTTGCCCCTCCTAAAGAAGGCTTTCCCACATATTTTACAATCAAAAGGTTTCAGTCCCGGGTGGATTCTCTGATGGCTAATAAGGGTTCTCCTCGTAGTTAAAGCTTTCCCACATTCATTACATTCCAAGATTTTTGCTCCAGTATGAGTTCTCTGGTGCCTATTAAGGTTTCCCTTCTGAAAGAAGGCTTTGCCACATTCATTACACTCAAAGGGTTTCACTCCAGTGTGAATTCTCTGGTGGCTATTAAGATTTCCCTTCTGAAAGAAGGCTTTACCGCATTCTTTACATTGAAATGGTTTCACTCCAGTGTGGATTCTCTGATGGCTAATAAGGTATTCCTTTCGCATAAATCCTATTCCACATATATCACATTCAAAGGGCTTCACTCCAGTGTGGATTCTCTGATGGTAAGTAAGGGTTTTCCTTGAAGATAATGATTTCCCACATTCGCTACATTCAAAGGGTTTCATTCCAGAAGGAGATTTCTGTTGTCCGGTGAGTGGTCCCCCATCACTGAAGCCTTTTTCACATTCATCAAATTCAAACAATTTCACCCCAGTGTGAGTTCTCTGATGTTTACTAAGCGCTTCCCTATCCCAAAAAGTTTTCCAACACACATCACATTCAAAAGAGTTTTCTCCAGTGTGACTCTTCTGATGTCCATTAAGATTTAATCTCTTGCCAAAGGCTTTCTTTCCAAGTGTATTATATTTATTGAATCTTTCTTCCATGTCACTCCTCCATTGTGGAAAAAAGATTGGCTCCATGTTAAAATGTCTAACAAACTTACCTACCTCAGGGACACTCACCATATCAAACATACCATTGAGAGTCATTGTCACTTGCTGGGACCGTCTCTCCTGGTGGCCCTCCTGTCTCTCTAACCTAACTTCCCACTCCTCAGATTCTCCAATCCTGGGATACCAGTTCACATCCACTGGCAATCTTTCTTGGGTCAAAGTTCCTGGGCAAATGCCCTCAGTCAGAACTGAATTCTCGGTTTCACACCTAGCGTGCCAGCTCAGGTAATCTGAAACAGATAAAACTCTGTCAGAGAAGCAGGACAGGCTTGAGGGATACAGGATAAATATGTGATTAAAAAGAAGAATATGATACACATAATAAGAGATCCTTAGTGTCATGCACAATCCCTTTTTTCTTTGCCTATGTACATGGAAATGCCCATTTTATTTCAGGTTTGTTAAGATCAAAATAAAAGTATATAACGTCAATACAAATGTGTCCACAGCCATTGTCCTATGTCCTGGAGCAGATACTGCTTTATGGAAAGATCTTCGTTAAGTCTCTCCCATGAAAGACAAAGGTACTTCGTATGTACTCAACAAAATGAAAACTTTCAAGGAGTGAGATTAAAGGCAAACGAGCAAATAGGAACAGCGGGGCCTTGCCAACTAGACCAAAAGAGTCTATTCCACAGCAACGAAGCACTCAGAGACAGATGCTATTAGAAAGTATATATGTTCATGAAGTGGATCCAAGATGACAGAGTGATAGGAAGCACTGCAGTCAGCTCCCCTCCAAACAGACTGACCAAATCCTGAGGGAGGAGTCCCCCCAAAGTCCCATTCGTCCATGCCAGTGCAGCACAGGAGATAGAGCGGCAGGCCGAAGGAGAAGATCACGCACCCAGGACAAGAGGCAGTCTCAGATCCATATTGGGGGTCCACCAGGTCCATATCGAGGTACTGTGATGGGGAGAGCTGCTGACTAGCAGCTGTGTCTCCCAGTCCCCAGTCATAGTCATCAAGAGAAGAGTGAGAAGGGGACCTACCCAAGGGCGTGACACTGTCAGGTAGGAAGGACCAAGAAAGACAGAAGGTCAGAAGCCAGCACTAGCATTGGGGTGGCAGGTTCTCACCCCCAGCATCTAGCCTAGCCTGGGGAGGAATAGCCAAGGTAGCGATCCCAGACCCAAGAGGAGCCTACAGTCCTGCAATTTTGAGCCAACAGAGCTTTGCAATGTGCTAATGGGAAAGAGCCACGTAGCGGTCAATCCTTACACAGACTGAACCCTGGCCAGAAACTTGTCAAGCTCAGATGTGCCCTGGACAGGATACTGGGAAAGCATGCAGCTCCTCATTCTGAGATAGTCTTGAGATTCTGGAATAACACAACGCCCAAAACTCCAAGAAAGCAGCAATGGGACCAGCCCAAGCTTTTCCTCCAAAAGCATGGCAAAGGCCAGACGTAACATCAAATCCAAAGTCAGGAAGCAGGCGGGAAGAATAAGCAAACAAACAAAGAAAAAGAAGTCCATCGTAACGACCTGTTACGGTGGCAGAGACACTCAAGACACAGACCCAGAAGAGAATGACTCCAAAACACCCACAAGCAGAGCCTTGCAGGAAAACACAACCTGAGCACAAACAAATAAAATTCTGGGAGAGGTGAAGCAAGAGTTAAAAAAAAAAAAAGATACCAAATATTTTTATAAATGGAATGGAAGTACCTAAGGAAAAAAGTGTCTGAAGCTGGATTTGAACTTAGCAAGAGTTCTATTCACTGTGCCACTTGTCGGCCCCTATCACTGGACCACCTAAATGCTATGACCAAAAGAAGAAGCCAGAGACAATACGTCAAGAAACCTTAAAAGACAACTGCCCAGATCTCAACGGACAAAATGGAAACAGAAAGAGCCTACTGGTTACCTCCTGAAAGAAACTCCAAAACCAATACTCATGGCTCATTACAGCCAAAATCCAGAGTTCCAGCCACCACCATAAAGGAACAGAGAACTTGGAATGATACTCCAAAAGCAAAGGATATAGCTTATGGCCAAGAAAAACCTACCTGGAAAAACTGAGTATAATAGTAGATGGAAAATGGACTTGTATCTAAAGAAAGGATGTCCCAGCATTCCTAACAAAAGGACCTGAGCCTTCTAGAAACTCTGAAGTTCAAACACAGGAGTGAAGAGAAACATAAAAAGGAACATATGAATAAGCAATCAACAAATCAGTAAACATTTATTAAATGCCTACTATGTGCCAGGCACTGTGCTAGGTGCTGAGGACACAGAAAAAGAGGCAAAAGACAGTCCCTGCCCTCGAGAAGTTTACAATCTAATATGGGTAACACGCAAACAAACAGGCACAAACAAATTCCACACAGGATAAATTGGAAATAATTAACAGAGGGAAGGTACCAGAATTAAGAGAGATTAGGGAAGGCTTCCCGTAGGAGGTGGGACTTTAGTTGGGACTTAAAGGAAGCAGGCAAGGTCAACGGTCAGAGCAGAAGAGGGAGAGCATTCTAGGCATGGGGGCCACCTAGACAGAATACCTGGCGCTGCGGGATGGAGGGTCTTGTTCGTGGGCCGGCCAGGAGGCCGGGGTCACTGGATCCAAGATGGAAGAAGACTAGAAAGGTCACGAAAGGCTCGGAAGGCCAAACAGAGCACTTTGTACTTGCTCCTACAGACCACAGGAAACCACTGGTGTTTACCGAGTAGGGGGTGACACGGTCAGACTTGAGGTTGGCGGCTGAATGCAAAATGGATTGGAGAGGGGAAAGACTTGAAGCAGGCAGAACTCCACCCCTCCTCCCCTAGTAGCCATGGCATTAATCCAGCTATGAGACAATGAGGGCCTGCACAAGGATGGGGGCAGAGTCAGAGGAGAGAAGGAGGCATATTCGAGATGCTGCAGAGGTGAGATCAACAGGTCTTGGCACCATATTGGACACAGGAGGTGAGAGAGTAAGGATTCCAAGATGGCGCCTCGGGTGTGAGGCTGAGGAACTGGGAGGACAGAAAGAGGGAAGGTCAAAATGGGAAGGGTTTGGGAGAAAAATAACGAGTTCTGTTTGGGGCATATTGAGTTTAAGATGTCTGCTGGCCGTCCAATTTGAGATCTCGGAAAGGCAGCTGGGAGATGGGAGACTGAAGGTCAGCAGAGACACTGGAGCAGGAAAGGTAGATTTGAGCAACATCGGCATGAGATGGTCATTCAACCATGAGAGCTGGTAGATCACCATGTGGAGTGATGCAGAGGGAAAAGAGCAGAGGGCCCGGGACAGAAGCCAGAAGGCCACCTCTGGTTAGAGGGTGTGACCTGGAGGAGAAGCCAGCAAAGGAAGCAGAGGACCAGCGATCAGAGAGGTAGAAAGAAAACCGGGACGGGGCTGGGAGTCTTGAAAGCCTAGAGAGAAAAGAACGTCAAGGAGGAGGGTGGCCAAGAGCACCCAAGGCAGCAGAGGTCATGAAGGGCGAGTGCTGAGAAAAGGCCACTGGGCTGAATAACTAAGACATCATTGGTGATTTTGGAGAGGGTGGTCCAGGTGGAATGATAAGCTTAGAAGCCAGACTGCAAGTGGTTAAGAGAATGAGAGAGAAAGTGGAGGCAGCAATGGTAGGCAACCTTCTGGAACAGTTTAGCTACAAAGAGCAGAAGAGAAAGGGGACCACAGTTAGCAGGGACGGAAGGACCCAGTGAGGGCTTTCTCTGGATGGGGGAGGGAAAGAGCCAAAAGAGAGGGAGAGACTGAAAAGAAGAGCTAGAGTGGGGTGATCTGCTGGAGGAGACGGGACAGAAGGGGGAGGGGGTTAAGAAAAGAGTGGGGAAGAGGAAAACACTGGGGGAGGAGGGAGAAAACACGTGTAGGAAAAATGAATCACATAATCAGGGTGCACAAGAACAAGGGGGAAGGGCTGCCACTTGGATCTCACTCTCATCCGAACTGGTTTAAAGAAGGAAAAATACACACACACACACACACAGTTGGGTAAAGAGAACAGGGAACTGGGATGGAAAGGGGAGAAGGCAGAGCGATAACTAGAGGACGGGTAGATTATGGGAGGGATTTGTCCTAAGCAAAACAAACACTAAAGATGGACAAAAACAGCTCTTTTTGAGGTGGAAAAAAATGGGAATCTAGGAGGGTGTCTATAAACTAGGGGATGGGTGAAAAAGTGACATCATGCAAACATGACAGAATCTGACTGTGCTGAACTCTTATCAGCGTAATGACCGACCAGGATTCCAGAGTACCGATGAGGAAACATGCTGCCCACCTCCTGACAGGGACAGGAAGGACCAGGAGTGCAGACGGAGACAAAGACCGTCGTCTTTCGACACGGCCAATGAGGGAACTTACTTTGACTGACTGGTTAGATCAAGGTTGGAGGGAGAAAACAACAAATGCTTATTCATTTAAAAAATAAAATTGAAAAATAATTTAGCAAAGCACAAAACATAAAGTTAAGGAAATAATATCGTGCCCTAAAAGTACAGAGAAAATGAAGCATTGACAGACGTGTGGTGAGACAAATGAAGCCAGGAGATCCCAAAGTGCTTCAGCACAGCTGAGGCAGCAGAAGGCACTTAACAAGTGTTGCCAATGGGCCCAAAGTCTTGGCGAAGACTGGAGAAGGAGTTGGGGGTGGGGCGACACTGCTTGCATTTTCTTCCCTGTTGTCCACTGAGGCCCAGAGATGAACGAGACAAGATGAGGTTTGGCTGCCTGGCTACAAAGATGGTTTCTGAGAATGGCATTTGGGTTTCTACACCGAGGCTTAAGATACAAGATGACCGCAAGTTGGCCAGCCACTGGCTGAAGTCTGGAAAGGATGCCTCTGCATGCTGTTCCAAAAAGGATGAAAAGGGCTTAAAATGCAAAAGGGTGGGGAGCCTCTATCTCACCCCCACACCCTAAGTTAGAGTACACAGAATATGGGGACGAAGGCAAACCAGCAGCTTGGACACCCAGAAGCTCACAGGGGACAACATGCATTAAAATAGATGTGATGCTTCCAGTTCAGGCCACAAACCAGGAGAAGCTGAGCCTGGGGGCTGTACCCCAAGAATGCATGGGCATGGCCCATGCAAAGGAAAAAGCGATGGAAGGAGGCATTTAGGGTTGGAGGGAATGAAAAAGCTGAATTCATGAGGAAATTGAATGAGAAAAGCTTATTGGAGGAAATCTGGCTGGAGGCCAGAGAAGGGAAGAAGCCATGTGAGTCTGTCAGGGGAGTACAATGCAGGCGCCTGGAGAGGAGGAGGGACCAGAGGAGGGGCTAGGGAAAGGACCAGAAAGCATCAGACCTGGTGATGAGGGCGTCGGGCTCCAGGCATGCTTCTGCCCAAAGCAGAGCAGCTTCTAACGTCCTGCCTTTGCTTAGCATAGGTTCACTCACCAAAAGTCGGAGTGACCGAAAACAGGGGAAATTCTACTCTCAGGCTGATTTCCTTGAACAAGGAGAAACTGGTTTTAGGGGCACAAATGAAGAGAACCTCCTAATGGGGTCTGGAACACCTAAAGAGGAAATCTGGGCCTCATCAGAAGTGTAGCCAGAGTTGGGGAAAACACTCTTCAAAGAGTTCAGAGGGAGGCTTAGGACTACCGAGCACTACCGAGGAAATCAGCCCAGGAGGGATGGCAGATGCTCAGGAAGGAAATCCTGAAGGCACAAAGAAAAATGATTCCAGCAGGAAGGAAGAAAAAATCTGATTAGTCTAAAGATTACTCTTCAGTCGTGTCTGACTCTTTGTAACCCCATTTGAGGTGTTCTTGGCAAAGATACTGAAGCAGTTTACCATCTGCTTCTCCACTGTGTCCCCATCTTACAGATGAGGAACTGAGGCCAACAGGGTGAAGTGACCTGCCCAGGGTCACACAACTAGTAAGTGTCTGATGCCAGATTTGAATTCAGGAAGATGAGTCTTCCTGACTTCAGGCCCGGCAATCTATCTACTTGAACCGTTAGCTGCCCCTAGTTTGAAGATACCTATGTGTTTTGTTTATTTTTAAAACTAAATTAAGAGGAAAGCAAGGCCTAGTGGAAGGAGATGATCCCCCTCAGCCCACCTATCACCCACTCACCTGGGCAGGGGCCTCTGGGGGCTCCTGCCTTGGGCATCCATGGCGCTTCTCCTCTCTCCAACAGGGAGATCACGGCGGGTTTGGACACGGGAAGCCCTGATCATGGGGAGAGAGAGAGGAGAAAGGACTGGGATACAAAGTCATTTCAGAGTCCAGGCTGGGCCCCTTCCTCCTTCTTCAGGGAAAGAAACAAATGCTAAGGAGGTACGGAGAATGATGGGACAAGGGGCCTCTGAAGGCCGCCCCCTGTTGTATTTGTTTTAACCCATTCTCTTTTTTTTTGGCTAGGCAATGGGGTTAAGTGACTTGCCCAGGGTCACACAGCTAGTAAGGGTTATGTGTCTGAGGCCAGATTTGAACTCAGATCCTCCTGAATCCATGGCCGATGCTCTATCCACTGCGCCACTGAGCTGCCCCTGCCCCCTGTTGTATTTGGTCCAAGTTCAAGGAGAGGTTACATCTGCTTTGGGCTCAGAAGGAAAGTCGGTGACCTGAGGCCTACCGGGACGGTGGGATCTTGGCATTTCTTGAAGTCTTTGTCCTGGACTGGGCCGAGAACCTTAGACAAAGGGAAGCCAGAGCCTCAGGGCCAGTCCAAGGGAGTTATGGGATTTCCATGAAGCAAAGAGGAGCAAAAACATTCTATCACTAGGACTAATGGATTTCAAACCCTCCCGTATTGTCACTATTGGTCACCATTCCTGGACATCGAGCAAAATCTCAGGGAGCCCTTCAGACCTCAAAGGCAGACAGAAGGGAGAATGCAGAGATGCCCAGCGGGCAGATGGGGAGTCACAGGGCAGCCGTGCTTACCCACAGAGACCAGGTTCTCATAGTTCTCCAGCATCACGTCTCTGTACAGGGCCCTCTGGGCTGGGCTCAGGCGTCTCCATTCCTCCAGCGAGAAGTCCACAGACACGTCCCTGAACGTCACTGGATGCTGAAACAGCAAACACAGCCCTGCTCAGTCAGGACCACCGCTGGTCCACAGGACACCCAGGGAGTGAGCAAGGGGTGTGGGCTGGGGTGCACATCACTGAGGGTTTGGAGAAAGCCACGCTCATTCTTTACTACAGACATCTGTCAGACAAGGTCATGGGAGAAGGAGCAGAAGAGAGAAGGCCTGGGGGGAAACCAAAAGAAACGGAGGTAAGGCCCCGAAGAGAAGAACTCAAGAAGGAGAAGGAGGAGAAGACGTCGGGGCTGGCTATGAAAAGGAGCCTGGCTGGGTCTCCCAGACGTGGAAGAGAGCTCAAAAGAAGAAGCCGACATGCAGCAAGGGGCTGGGCATTCCAAACACAGAACTTTTTGTTTGGTCCTGGAGGTCATGGGCAACCACTGAAGATTATTCAGATGGTCAGGCCTGTGCTTTAAGACAAACGAAGATTGAATGGGGAAACTGGACCGGAAGTGGCCCGGAGGGTAAGGAAGTAGGAGCATTATGCTGCTCCACTGAGGAGAAAAAGAAGCAAACGCCTGTCACTGAAAAATCCCTTTGGGGCTTCTCGTGGGGCAGGAGCCGCGGGCTCTGAGATACAGCTGCTTGTACCCCAAAGCAGGAGGAATTACTCCTCCCCCAGTCGAAGGTGTGCAGAGAACGTAAGTCAGGCTGACTCTCCAGGGCCGGGGGATGAGAAGGATCACTGGAGGAAGAAAGGCAGGTAAGAATGTGCATGTCACCGCGCTATGAGGGGAGCATGGGACGGGCCTGAGGAGCGGCCCTGCCTCTCTCGATGTAAATGGAGATGGCAGACCTCAGAAGCCATTTAAAAGAACTTTATGCCAACAGCATCATTGGCGACCTTCCCATATTGGTGGCACAGAAGACAGAGAAGGGCCAGAGGTGCACCCAATACTACCCGAGAGTGACCAAGAGAATAGAGGTGGGTCCTCAGAATAGGCTCCATGCGATGGAGACAACTGGCCCTCAGCAGCTCATTAGGCGTCTCCAGCTAGAGCCTCAGGCTGAAGGGATTCCAAGGGGAGCCGGCACTCTTCAATGATTTAGAAACATTATGAAGGCATGAACTACCTACAGACTTTGGTACCTCTGGAAAGACGTGGGAAGGGCATGAGAAAAGGCCAATCAAGGTGTTCCACTGGCCAGCAGACGCTGTTCTAGAGTTAGTAGCTATTAAAAGGGGCTTCTTCTGCCACGGAGCAAAGATGGCGGAGGAGTGGCACTAAGACAGCAGGCTCCCCCTGCACAGGCCCTCCCGAGAGGTCTCTGCCTGCCTCCTGCTTACAAACATACACATCCATGCCTCCCCCAGCCTCAAAAAACCCTCCCTGAATCCTGCCATCCCCAACAGGCCACACTCCTGGAAAAGGCCCAATGCCACGGGCGCCTCCTCTTCCCCTCCCCTCACTCTTTGGAATCCAGGGCCTGACCTTGTGATCCCTTCCAAAGCTGCCAGTGATCCAAATCCAACGGCCTATCTCAACCTTTGTTTTTCTTGACTTTTTCACAGAATTTGACAGTGCTGATCACCTGCCTCTTCTCTCCCGGTCATCAGGACACTGCTCTCTCTTTCCCCCGGTCTCCTCTTACCTATGAGACTTCTTCTCAGTTTCTTTTGCTGTATTACAGCAAGTGGGCAGCACCACAGTGCACAGAACATGGGCATGAGTTCAAGTCGAGCCTCAGACGTGACCCTGGTTAAGTCACTTCACCTGTTTGCTTCAGTTTCCTCAAATATAAAAAGGAGGTAAGACTAGCCCCTACCTCCCAGAGTTCTTGTGAAAAACAAGTGACACCATCTGTAAAGCGGCGAGACCCGTGCCTGGCACATAGTGAGCCGTGCTCAGTGACTGACTGACTGAAGGCAGCCTACTGTGTGCCAGGAGCACAGCTTATGCAATAACACCACTAGGGTAAAGACAACTCTGAGAGCCTTTAGAACTCTGATCAATGCAATGACCAAGCAGGAATGCAGAGGCCTTGGGATGAAACACGCTCCTCACTCCTGCCACCGAGGTCACGGGCTGAGTGCGACCACTGAGGAGTCCCTGTCTGGACACGGCAGGGGACAAAAAGTCAGGGCAGGAGGAAGGCACAGATGGAGAGACGGGGCCACGGGGGGACAGGAGTCGGGACAACAGTTGGGACAACAATACCATGTTGACAACGATGATGATGACATCCACCTGGCACCTGAAGGTTCACAAAGCACTGGGCATCTTTCTTGTGAGCCTCACAATACCCCTGGAAGGACAGTGCTATTCTTTTCTCCAGGGGAGCCCAAGGCCCAGAGAGGTGCAGGGAGTGAGAGAACAGAACTGAACCTATGGGAGCAGGTCCCAGAAGAGAAGAGGGCCCAGGACGGGGCCCTGGCCACCGCCCAGAGGGGTGCCCTGGACCAAGATCCAGCCAAGGGAACTAAGATAGGGCGGGGAGAGCAGAGTCCCCAAAATCTGGGGCCAGTATCAGGAGAGGGTGACCGGCTGTGGGGGGGGGGTCAGAGAGGATGAGGCCTGGGAAGAGGCCATGTCTAGATCAGATGGGAGAGACAAGGAGGGAGGAAAGAGGGGAAGTGACACAGGCAAGGATGCCTGGTGGGCATGGGGGTGTTGGGGAGGGGCACTCTGATGCAGGCCACCCCCATTCTCCTCACCCCCTCCCTGATCCCCAGAAGCTCTTGCCCCTGCGCATGACGTCACCTCTGTAACTCACACCTCCTAGGGTCTACTCGCCCCTCCCCCACGGACTGTCTCCCCCACTGGATTGTGGGCTCCTCGAGGGCAGCTCCTCTCTTGTATCCCCAGCACCTGGCACGGTGCCTGGCACACAGTAGGTGCTTTCACCTCCCGCCCCGCCCTCAACCCACGCCTCCTTCCAGCCTCTCAACAGCCCCCCCCGCTAGGTGCCCCCCAATAACAATGACGCCCCCCAACCTCGCACCTCCCCCCTCCGGCCAGAGGCGGCGCATGCTCAGTTTCACCTCCATCCTAGGGACCCGACAGAGGGCGCCTTCCAAGGTTGGCTGGTCAGCCTCTGCGCATGCTCAGTCTCACCTGGATTCCTCCCTCACTCCACCCCACCCTCCCTCACTGAAGTGTCCACACCTCAGGCTTCAGCGCAGGCGCACTCTCCCACCATCATCCCCCCCCCCCCCCCCCCCCCCCCCCCCCCCGCCCCCCGCCCCCGTCTGGGCTCCGGGTCACGGTCGGGCGCTTCAGCTCCCGCGGGCTTGTGATTGTGTGTACACACGCACATCTAGACCAACACAGGGAGATGCGCACGTAGGGACCAGCTCGAACACAGGCCGGGCCAGGCCCCAAGACCCTCCCCCAAAGGCAGGCTTTTCCCCCTCCGCGCATGCGCCAACTCACCCCCGCAAATGGCCGCCCGATGCCGGCGCTCAGGCCTCTCTCCGGGGCCCTCATCCCCTCCAACCGCAAGCGGCGGAGCGAGGTTCCCGAACGCACAAGAGGCTGACAGTCTCACCACGACCAGCTTTCCGAACCAGAGGAGGCGAATTCAGGAAGGGGGTGGGGCGGGATCGCTCGGCCAATCAGAGTCATCAATGGCGCTCCTCAACACTGCCCAATCACATTCCAGCCTCCCCTCCGGCTCACCCAAAGCAACCAATCACAGGCCCAGCTACCTTCTCTACCCCGCCTCAACCTTCCAAATGACAGCCCCACCTACCCTAATCCCCCAATCACAGGCCAGGCTCTCCTCCCGCCTCCATCCTAATCCTCCAATCACAGATCGAGCCCCCAGACCCAGCCCCCTATGCCTCCCTCTAATCTCCCAATCACAGGCCCTCCTCCTTTCCCTTTTCCTAATTCCCCAGTCACAGACCTGGCTCCCTAATCCTCCAATCACAGGTCAAGCCCTCACCCCCCTCCCCGCCCCCCCAGTCACCTATCCTACACTACGTTACTCTAATCCCCTAGTCACAGGCCTCCTTAATTCCCCAATCGCAGGCCACCCACAGGCCCAGCTCCCTAATCTCCCAGTTTCCTAATTCCCCCAATCACCGGCCATCCATCACTAATCCCCCAATCACAGGCCCTGCTCCCTGATCCCCCCCGTCCCGGGCCCTGCTCCCTGATCCCCCAGTCCCGGGCCCCGCTCCCTGATCCCCCAGTCCCGGGCTCCGCTCCCTGATCCCCCAGTCCCGGGCCCAGCTCCCTGATCCCCCAGTCCCGCCCTGCTCTCTGATCCCCCAGTCACAGGCCCAGCCTCACTGGCTTTCCTGCCCCCTTCCACAGCCTGGGTCCTGGCTGGAAGAGGCCTTTGTACCCAGCTGGCGCACTTCTCCGTTTCCCATTCTTTCCTCACCTCCAGATGTCCACCGGAGCCTGCTGGTTGACCTGCCTGCCTCAAGTCTCCCTCTTCGTTCTAATCCCTGTACCCCTCAGCTGCAAAAGAGATCACCTCAAAGTACCACTCACCCCCCACACACACACTCAATAAACCTCAATGGTTCCCTATTACCTACAGGATAGAAAATAAAATGCCTGTGTTTGGCATTCCAAGCTAAGGGTCAGCTGGATAGATGGAGCTCCAGGTCTAGAGTCAAATCCAGACCTGAGTTCAAATCCAGCCTCAGTCACTCACCAGATGTGTGACCCCAGGCAAATCACTCAATCCCTATTTGCCTCAGTTTTCTCATCTGTAAAATAACAACAGCTCCTCCCTCCCGGGGTTGTTGAGAGGATCAAATGAGATAATAATCAGAGTGCGCTTAGGACAGCACCTGGCACATAGTAGGTTCTCTACAGCTATTGCTTTTATTAGTATTAAAAGACCTGACTCCCTTCTCCCTTGCCAGCCTCCCCATCAAGCCACACTGGCCTAGATGCTGTTCCTTGAATATAATGCTCCATTTCCAGCCTCCATGTCTTTGCACTACCGGTGCCCTATCCATCCCAGGTTCTGAGGCCTCTCAGCCAAGTTCTGGTTTCCCTGACTTGTTTCAAGCCTCCTCTCAAATCCCTCCCTCTGCAGGGGGTCTTGAATTTCCCCCATGCCCACAGATTACATTTCATTTACATATATACATGTGTATACACATGTACACATAGGTACATATATGTGAGGGTATTTTTATTGTGTGCATATATACATGTGTGTATATTATATACCAAATTCTTTACATGTTGTCTGCTCAGTTAGATTGTGAGCTCCTTGAAGGCAGGAATTGTTATCATCTTTTTTTGTTTTTGTTTTTGTTTTTGTTTTTGGTGAGGCAATTGGGGTTAAGTGACTTGCCCAGGGTCACACAGCTAGTACGTGTCAAGCGTCTGGTCTGAGGCCACACTTGAATTCAGGTGCTCCTGACTCCAAGACCGGTGCTCTATCCACTGCGCCACCTAGCTGCCCCCTCTCATCGTGAAGGGTCTGGCCTAGGGGTGGGAAACCTGCAGCTTTGACTGACTCCAAACTTCACAGAACAAATCCTTTATAAGGATTTGTTCTGTAAAACTTGGACTCAGTCAAAAGGCCGCACCCGAGGACCTAGAAGGCCACGTGTGGCCTCGATCTGGCCGCTAATGGTCCGATCCCATGGGGAGTGGCTCCCCTGAATTTCCTGTGATCTCTGTAGGAAAGCTGGGGCGTCCTGCGCTGCTCACCTTTTCAGCCACGGGGCCAGGTAACTTCACTCCGCCCGCTCCCCTGCCGCACAATCAAGCCGCCTACCGGGGACGGATGGCATCCAGGCCGCTTTATCGATTGGCTCATCGGGGATAGAGAGTCCCTAAGCCTCTTGACCCGGGGCGCCCGGCTCCCGGCCTAACTGGGGTGACTGCAGAGGCTCTGCCCTCTTCTGCCTCCCCGTCAGACGCAGACACAACCTCCCACTCCTCTGGGGCTCACCTCCCCGCGCCCCAACCTTCCACGTTACAAGCTCTGGTCTTCACTCTGGACACGTGTCTCCCTTGGGCCCCGGCGAAGTGACAAGCCGAGGCAGAGAGGTGTTGCTCTCCTCCAGGAGCTGGGAGCCCGTGGTGCGGCGGACGGGGGGTCCTCGATCCCCGTGCAGTCTGCAGGGCGTCCCCGACTCTGTCAGTGGCCCACACCAATCCGTCCTGCGTGCCGCACACATCCCCTTGGAATCGTCGTGCACATGTCCTCCCCAACCCGACCACTCCAAGCGTTGTGAACCCAGACATCGAAGCACCCTGTGGGATGCCCTTGCGACACAGGCATTCCGAGCAAGCAGCTCACACAGCCCGGGCACGGGTCCCAGCTGTGCATATATACATGTGTGTATATTATATACCAAATTCTTTACATGTTGTCTGCTCAGTTAGATTGTGAGCTCCTTGAAGGCAGGAATTGTTATCATCTTTTTTTGTTTTTGTTTTTGTTTTCGGTGAGGCAATTGGGGTTAAGTGACTTGCCCAGGGTCACATAGCTAGTACGTGTCAAGCGTCTGGTCTGAGGCCGAACTTGAATTCAGGTGCTCCTGACTCCTCACCGCGGCAGATTTGTGGGTACCGAGGCTTGGTCCTCCTGAAGCTGCTTAGAGGCACGGTGTGCGAATGCCTAGCCCAGACGGAGCCAGCTTGCCTCACCACGGTCTTGACCCAGAGGAGGACCCGGCGGAGATCTCGCGCCCAAGTGCGGCCTGAATGCATTTACTCGTAATGTCCTAACGGCAACCATGACCGGCTTAGCGCACAATAACGCATGTTAAGCCCATGGCCTCTGGGGCAGGACTTAGGTCACAGGATTCATTTCCAACCCTCTGGGCTCGTGCATTATCAACACATTAACCAGGGACCTAAAGTCCTTCGAGACTCTTCCTCTATGATATTGTCCTTGTGTAAATTGTTCTGGTTCTGTTCACTTTGTACTGAATCGGTTCATAGAGGTCTTCTGAACTGTCTTCTGAAAATGTCCATGTTGTCCTTTCTTGTGGCACAATAAATTGATTCCGTTTCGTTCCTATACCACTATTCATTTAGCCATTCCCCGTTAGGTGGCGTTTCCAGCTTCTGGCTACTATGAAAAGAGCAGCTCTATTTTTGCCCACCCTGGTGCTTTTCCTGTTTCTTTGACCCCTTTGGGTGGGTGTATACACAGGTGGGTGGTGTAGTTGGGCTGAAGCGCAGACACAGTTTAATGATGTTAGGGGCCCAGCTCCATATTGCTCTCCAGAAAGCCCGGCCCATGGCGCAGCTCCACTGACAGCACACAAGGGCACTCCTTGTCTTCTGTCTCCTCCAGTATTTGTCATTCTCCACTTTTATCCTCTTTGCTGATCTGAAAGGTGTACGTTGGAACTTCAGGGTTACTTTAATTTGGATTGCTTTACTGTACCCCAAGAAAGTTTAAAAAAAAAAAAGGAAAAGGACGTACACGTGCAAGGCTATTTATAGCAGCTCTTTCTGGTGGTGGCAAAGAATTGAAAATTGAGGGACAGCTAGGTGGTGCAGCGAATAGAGCACCAGCCGTGGAGTCAGGAGGACCTGAGTTCAAATCTGCTCACAGACCAGACACTTGACACTTACTAGCTGTGTGATCCTGGGCAAGTCACTTAACCCCAATTGCCTCACCCCCCCCAAAAAAATTGGAAATTGAGGGCATGCTCATCAGTTAGGGAATGGCTGAACAAATTGCGGCATATGACCGTGACAGAATACTACTGTTCCATAAAAAATGAAGAGGGAGATAGTTTCAGGAAAACCTGGAAAGACTTACATGAACTGATACAAAGTGAAGTGAGCAGAACCAGTAGAACATTGTACACAATATCAGCAATATTGAATGATGATCAATTGTGAATGACTTAACTCTTCTCAGCATACAAGGATCCAAAACAATCACAAAGGACTTCTGATGAAAAATGATATCCACATCCAGAGAAAGAACTGATAGAGTCTGAATGCAGATCAAAATATGCTTTTTTTTAAACTTTATTTTTCTTGGAGATTTTTTTTTTGTCTGTTCTCTTTCCCAACATGGAAATATGTTTTGCACGACTGCATAGTATAATCTATATCAAATAACTTGACTTCTCAAGAGGGGAAAAGGGAGGGAGAGAATTTGGAACTCAGAATTTAAAAAAACAAATGTTAAAAATTGTTTTTTATGGGGGGCAGAGCAAAGATGGTAGAGTAAAAGCAGTGACTTGCTTGAGCTCTCCCCTAAGCCCCTCCAAATACCCGTAAAAAATGACTCTAAACAAATTCTAGAGCAGCAGAACCCAAAAAAAGACAGATCAAAACAAATTTGCAGCCCAAGACAACCTGAATGGTTGATGGGAAAGGTCTGTTGCACCGGACTGGGAGGGAGCGAAGTTCAGTGTGGGCTGGGCAGGCAAAGACAGGGCCTCAGTGAACCCAGAGCAGGCTTCAGGAGACTGAATCATGGGGCAGCTATGGTGGTTTCCATATTTATCAACCCATAAACACCAAAGACAACTTAGAAGGTCAGTAAGAAAGGTCTGTTGGACCTGGGTGAGAGAGGAGAGTGGTCGGGCCCCAGCTCTGGTGCAGCAGTGGCAGACACTGCTTCCAGAGTTCTTGGCCTACAGATGGAGGGGGAATGGAGGGCAAACCAGAGGGGGATTGCAGGGATCTCTTTGCTGGTGATGAGGCAGGATTCTCTTGCTTTGCCTGTGCTTGGATCTAGGTCACAGTTCTGGGTGGTAGTCCTGGGGTGAAGAGGAACACTGGTGTGGTGGAACTTGTAGTGGTGGTGGAGAGGGAATCCTCCTCACAGCTCAAAGGCAGAAGAGAGTGCTTGTGGTCCCTCATAGACCAGAGGCACAGGCCAGGAGAGGAGTAAACACCTCACCCTTGATCATACCACCTTGGAAGAACTGAAAATTTACAGGTCCCTAGAAGTATCTCTGAAAACAGCTGCACAAAAACCCCGAAGCTTGGGACAGTAGACCCTCCACACTAGAAGCAGACCCCTATCTTAACAAAGAGTTTAAAAGTCAAGTAATTCGCTGGGAGTGTGAGCAAACAGCACAAAAAACCTCAGACAACAGAATCTTACTTTGGTGACAAAGAATTTCAAAACATACAACCAGAAGAAGACAACAGAGTCAAAGGTCCTACATCAAGAGCCTCCAAGAAAAATATGAGTCAGTCCCAGGCCATGGAAGAGCTCAAAAAGGATTTTGAGAAGCAAGTAAGAGAAGTAGAGGAAAAATTGAGAAGAGAAATGAGAGTGATGCAAGAAAATCATGAAAAACAGGTCAATAACTTGCTATAGGAGACCCAAAAAAATACTGAAGAAAATAACACCTTAAAAAAATGCATTAACCCAAATGGCAAAAGAGGTCCAAAAAGCCAATGAGGAGAATGCCTTAAAAAGCAGAATTGGCCAAATGGAAAAGGAAGTCCAAAAGCTTACTGAAGAAAATAATCCTTTACTATTGTGCTATAAAAAATGATGAACAGGCTGACTTCAGAAAATCCTGGAAAGACTTGTATGGACTGATGCTGAGTGAAGTGAGCAGGACCAGGAGAACGTTGTACACAGTAACAGCCAAGTTGTGTGATGACTAATATTGATAGACTTAACCCTTCCCAGCAATGCAAGGATCTAATACATCTCCAAAGGCCTCGTGATGGAAAATGCTATCCACATCCAAAGAAAGAACTATTGAGTTTGAATGCAGATCAAAGCATACTATTTGCTCTTTTTTTTCCCTTCTGGTTAGTTTTGTTTCCTCTTTCTCGTGGTTCCTCCTATTGGTTCTAATTCTACCTTATAACATGACTAATGTGGAAAAAAAAGAAAGAAAATCATTCCTTAAAAATTAGAATGGAGTAAATGGAAGCTAATGACTCTCTAAGAAATCAAGAAATTGTAAAACAAAACCAAAAGAATGAAAAAATAGAAGACAATGTGAAATATCTCATTGGAAAAACAACTGACCTAGAAAATAGATCCAGGAGAGATCATTTAAAAATTATTGGACTACCTGAAAGCCATGATTAAAAAAAGAGCCTAGACATAAGGAAAACTGCCCTGATATTCTAAAACCAGACAGCAAAATAGAAATTGAAAGAACCCACTGATCACCTCCTGAAAGAGATCCTCAAAGGAAAACTCTTAGGAATATTATAGCCAAATTCCAGAGTGCCCAGGTCAAGGAGAAAATATTGTAAGCAGCCAGAAAGAAACAATTCAAGTATTGTGGAAACATAATCAGGATAACACAAGATTTAGCAGCTTCTACATTAAAGGATCAGAGGGTTTGGAATATAATATTCCAGAGGTCAAAGGAGATAGGATTACAGCCAAGAATCACCTACCCAGCAAAACTGAGTATAATCCTTCAGGGGAAAAAATGAAAATTCAATAAAATAGAAGACTTTCAAACCTTCTTGATGAAAAGACCAGAGTTGAATAGAAAATTTGACTCTCAAATACAAGATTTAGGAGAAGCATGAAAAGGTAAACAGGAAAGAGAAATCATAAGGGACTTATTAAGGTTGAACTGTTTACATTCCTACATGGAAAGATGATATTTGTACCTCATGAGACCTTTGTCAGTATTAGAGTAGTTGGAGGGAACATATATACATATACATATATATAAACATATGTACATACATACATACATATTATACACACACACACACAAAATGCACAGGGTGAGTTGAAGATGAAGGGATGATATTTAAAAAATAAAATTAAGAGGTGAGAGAGGATTATACTGGGAGAAGGAGAAAGGGAGAGGTAGAATGGGGTAAATTATCCCACATAAAACAGACAAGAAAAAATTTTTACAGTGGAGGGGAAGTGGGGGGAGGTGAGAGGGAATGAGTGAATCTTACTCTCATCAGATTTGGCTTAAGGAGGGAAGAGCATATATACTCTGTTGGGTATGGAAATCTATCTTACCCTACAGGAAAATAGGGGGAAAAGGAATAAGAGAGAGGGGGATGATAGAAGGGAGGGCAGATTGGGGGAGGGGTAATCAGAAGCAAACACTTTTGAGGACAGAATCAAAGGAGAGAATAGAATAAGTGGGAGGATAGGATGAAGGGAAATATAGTTGAGTTTTTCACAACATGACTATTATGGAAGTGTTTTGCATGACTATACATGTATAACCTATATTGAGTTGCTTGCCTTTTCAATGAGGGTGGGTGGGGAGGGAGGAAGGGAGAGAATTTGGAATCCAAAATTTTAAAAACAAATGTTAAAAAATAGTTTTTACATGCAACTGGAAAATAAGATATACAGGCAATGGGGTATAGAAATCAATCCTGCCCTACAGGAAAATAGAAGGGGAAGGGAATAAGAGAAGAGGGGAGGTGATAGAAGGGAGGGCAGATTGGGGAAAGGAGTATTCAGAATGCATGCCATCTTGGGGTGGAGGAGGGGAGAGATGGGGAAAAAATTTGGAACTTAAAAATCTTATGGAAGTGAATGTTGAAAACTAAAAATTAATAAATCTTAACAATTGTTTTTTACATATAATTGGAAAAAATAAAACTGTAAAATTTAAAAAAAATAAAAAAGTGTTGCTTTAATTACTAGTGATTTGGAGATTGTTTTATGTGGTTATTGATAGCTTGGATTTCTTCCTTTAAAAGCAACTTGTTCATATCCTCTGCTTATTTACCTCTTTGGGAATGGTTCTGTGTTATGAACTTGAAAAACTCTTAATTTTCCTTTATTTTACTGGAGAAAGTCATCTGCAAAGATGTTTCCCTTCTAATTTTAGTGGCCTTAGATTTGTTTGTGCACAAGCATTCAATTCTATCTAGTCAAGGTTATCTGTTCTACTTTGTGACCCGCTCCATCACTTGTAGACACAAGCTCTTCAGGTAGCCATGGTTCTGAATGGTAATTTCTTCCTTGAGTTTCTAACTTGCTTAAGATCTCATTTTAAGTCATCCGCTCATTTGGAGTTTTTCTTGGCATATGGCAGGATAGGTTGATCTAGACCCAATTTTTGTCAAACTACTTTACAACTTTCCCAGCTGTTTTTCTCAAATAGTGAGCCCTCACCCCATTACTTGGGATCTTTGGGTTTATCAAACACTACGGACTTGTACTCACTTGCTTTTGTATGCTGTATACCTAAGCTGTTTCCTTGATAAACATATTTTTAGCAAGTGCCAAATCGTTATAATGATTGTTTTGTCGTATAGTTTGATATCTGGTACTTACATTGTTTCTTCCCACTTTTTCCCTTATTACTTTTGAGTTTCTTGACTTTTTTCCAATAAATGAATTTCATTATTATTTTTCCCACTTTATAAAATAATCTTTTGGTAGTTTAATTAGCACAGCACTGAATCAGTAAATTAATTTATGTGGTACTGTCATTCTTATTATACTGGTTCAAACTGTGTGATAAATGTTTCTACAATTTTTTTAGGTCTGTCCCTACTTCTGAAGTATTATGTAGCTGGAGTCAAATAATTACTGAATGTATCTGAGTAGATACACTCTCAAATATTTTTTGTCTTCTGTAATGATTTTGAATGGAATTTTTCTTTCAGATTTTTCCTCCTAGGTTTTGTTGATAATGTACCAGGATGACTGAAGATTTTGGTCGATTTGTTTATATCCCACAATGTTACAGGATTTATTGTTCTATTAATTTTTGACACTGCAAGGTTTTTTAAGTAAGTCATATCTTCAAAAACTCCCAATATTTTTGTTTCTTCTATTCTTGTATTTATTACTTTGATGTTTCTTCCTTACCAGTACAGTTGAAGGGGCAGCTAGGTGGCGCAGTGGATAGAGCACCGGCCCTGAAGTCAGGAGGACCTGAGTTCAAATCCAGCCTCAGACCAAACACTTGACACATGCTAGATGTGTGACCTTGGGCAAGTCACTTAACCCCAATTGCCTTACCAAAAAACAAAACAAAAAAAAAACCCAAAACAGTACAGTTGAAGCATAAAAGATTTTGCTGTAGCCCCTCATTTTAAACACTATGTGGATCTTTATGTTTCAAGTGTGTTTCTTGTAAGCAACGTATTGTTGGATTCAGTTTTCTAATCAATATCACTCTTCTCTTCCATTTTATGGGTGAGTCCATCCCATTCACATTCGTGATCATGACTTTCAAGTGTGCTATTTCCCTCCATTTGGTCTTTTTGCGCTTATTACTCACTTTACTCCCATTCCTCTCTTTAAAAAGAAAAAGGTGGCAAAAGAATTTGGCTACACAAGAACTGCTAAATGACACAACCTGTTTCTCCTTTATTTTCACTTTTCTCTTCCCTTGCCCTACCCCTGATCCCAGTATTTAACTATTTCTTCATTTCCTTTTGATTCCTCTTTCAAATTCCTAAAACATTGTTTTACTTACGATCATTCCCTTCTATATTCTGTTCTCACTTTTAAACCTGTCTCTCTTCCCCTCTTTTGTCCCTGTCCCCTCCTATTTCCTTTTGAGTTTACTGCATTTCTATATTGAGACTGATATGTGTATACGTGTGGGTGTATTCTACCGTTTGATTGTACAACATAAAGAAGACAGAGCCCAGGACTTGGCATCAGGGAGACCAGAGTTTAAATCCAGCCTCAGACACTTACAAGCTAACTCTGTGATCCTAGGCAAGTCACATAACCACTCACAACCTCAGTTTCCTCATCTGTTAATTGGGGATAATAGCAGCACCTACTTCACAGGGTTTCTGTGAGGATTAAATTAAATAAGATATGCAAAATGCTTTGCAAAATTTTAAACTCTATGCAAATGCTAACCGGAAGTGAGGTTCATAAGATGTTCATTCCTCCCACCTCTTCCTCCATGATATCTTGTGCACCTCTACTGTTATCTCCTTTATCAACTCACTATCCCACTTGCTACAGTTTACAAACCTTTTCATCTCTCCCCAAATCTCCCATGGCTCCCCCTCTCACCACCCTTTCAGCTTATCCTTGCTTCATATTTTACAGAATAAAAAACTGAAGCTGGGAGCTATCTCTAACTCATCTCATCACTCAGATGCCTTCTGCACTATCTTTGCCTTCATCCCTACTCATAACTAAAGCAAACTCCTCTACCTGCACAAATGATCCCATTTCATCCCATCTTTCCCAACAGATTGGTCCCTCTGTCATCCCCGCTCTAATTTATCTTCAAGCATTACTGGTCTACTGTCCCCTTCCCTATTGCCTACAAACATACCCATGTCATCCCAATCCTTGAAATATCCTCATTTGATCCTTCCATTTCTGCTATCATCCTATATCTCTTCTTCCCTTTGCAGTTAAACTGTTTGATTCCCTAAATCCCTTGATTAAACTCTCATAATTGATGTCTCCAATTTCTCTTCTCTCTCCTCTCACTCCCTTCTTTACCATTTATAATCTGGCTTCCAACTTCATCATTTCACCAAAACCGATCTCTCCAAAGTTACCAATTATCTCTTAATTGCCAGACCCAATGACCTTCTCACAAACCTCATTTTTCTTGATCTCTCTGCAGCCTTTAACAAAATTGATTGCACTTTTCTCCTTGATACTCTCTTCTCTCTAGCTTTTCAGGACGCTCTTCCCTCTGGTTTTCTTCTTCCATATAAATCTGCTCCTTCTAAGTCTCCTTTGCTGTATCATCATACAGGTCATGTCCACTAAGCATAGGTATCCTACAGGGCTCCTTTCTAGGCCACCTTCTTTTATCCCTCTATACTACTTCACTTAGTAATTTCATCAGCTCATGTAGATTTAATTATCATCTCACTCCTGATGACTATCAAATCTACCTATGTGGCAAAACCTCTCTGCTGATCTCCAGTATTGCATCTCCAAATCAGAGTTGCCTTTGGATATCTCAAACTGTATATCTAATAGACATATTAAACTCAATATGGCCGAAACAGAGCTCATTATCTTCCCCCCCCCACACACACACACACCTTCCCCATTTCCAAATTTCCCTGTAGCTGCCTAGGACACTACAACGCTTCCAGTACCCCAGGTTCACAACCTAGATGTCATCCTCAATTCTTCACCATCTCTCAGCCCCCATATCCAACATGGTACCAAAGCCTGTCGATTTCACCTTTGTAACATCTCTTGAATATATATGTTCTCTTTCTCTCCTTTGACACTGTTCCCACCCTGGTGCAGGCTCTCATCACCTCACACATAGGTTATTGCAATAGCCTTTCTGAAGGTCTCCCTACTCTAGTCCACCCTCAATTCAGCCACCAAAGTTATTTTCCTAAAGTGCAGATCTGACCAAGTCACCCCCAATTCAATACATTCCAATGGCTCTCTGTCACCTCCGCAAGCAAATATAAAATCCTGGTTGGCATTCAAAGCTCTTCTTAAGATAGCCCCTCTATCAGAGCACCGGCCCTGGATTCAGGAGGACCTGAGTTCAAATCCGGCCTCAGACACATAACACTTACTAGCTGTGTGACCCTGGGCAAGACACTTAACTCCATTGCCTAGCCCCCCCCCCCAAAAAAAGGCCTCTGTACCCATTTTTCCAGTCTTCTTATACCATATATCCTCACACATACTCTCTAATCAAGTGATGCAGGCCTCGCTGCTCCCTTAACATGACACCCCAACTCTCAGCTCCAGATATTTTGTCTTGGTACCCCTACATATGGAATGTTTTCCTTGCTCATCTCTTGCTGGCTTCCCTGGCTTCCTTCAGGTCCCAGCTAGAACTCTACCTTCTACAACAAGCTTTTCCTGATTCTCTTTAATGTAGGGCCTTCTCCATATTATTTCCTATTTTTCCTGTATATAACTTGTATGTACCTAGTTGTTTGCATGTTGTCTCTCCAGTTACATCGTGAGCTCTTCTAGAGCAGGGATTGTCTTTTGCCCTTCTTTGTATCTTCAGCATTTAGCACAATGCCTGGCACATAGCAGGCACTCAGTAAATGCTTACTGAATGACTAAATGTAATGAAGAAACCTCTTGAAGGCGAAGAAATGGCTGAGGGAATGATGCCTGCAAGGCATTGTGGTCTATAATCTTCATTTGAAAGTGACTGTCCTAGATTTTTAAAGGTTATAAATGAAAACATTGTAAATCAAAAGGCTGGAGTCTGTTCACCATGGCATAATTAGATAAGGATTTTGAATTTATTGGTATTATTGGCATACAGCAGAACAAAAATACTTTCTAATAATATCCTTTCTTAATTTCTTCTGAATGCTACTTTTTAATTTTAATACTACCAATTTGGTCTTTCTTTTTTAAAAACATCACATTGGCTAACGGTTTGTCAATTTTATTGCTTAATTCTAAAAGCTGCTAATTTTTACATTCCATTTTTATTTTAAATTTTATTATACTTCTTTGATTTTTCAGGATTGTTTCTGTTGGTATTTTATTTCTTATTTTGTAATGTTGGTTTTTTAGGGGGTTGTTTTTTAGCATTTGTGTGTAAATTCCAAACTATTTTGACTGCTTCAGATTAAAGTGAGGTTTCACGGCTGCAAACTTCCCATATCAAAGATCATCAAAACACAAAAGTCACTCCTGGCCTGTCTCATTTGACACCATGACCCCCGAGGACCTTAGGGTTCTGAGTGGATATTGGTACCACCTTGATAACTGTATTGGAGACAGCTAAGTGGCATAGTGTACAGAGCACTGGTCCCAGAGGGAAGAGCTTTGCTCAAATCCAGACTTGGACACTTTGCTAACTGTGTGACCCTAGTACAACTCTCTGCTTCAAGTTTTTTTCAATTGTAAAATGGGGATAAGAGTATCCACTCCACAGGGTTGTTGGAAGGATCAAATGAGATAATCTCTATAAAGTGCTTGGCATACAGTAGGTATGTACTAAATGTTTGTTTCCTTCCCTTTTGCTTTTCTGTTAGGATACCTCCTCCTTAACAAGCCCCTTCTAACTGCTCATTTGTAATAATCTTTCTCTTTCTTCCACGTTTGTATTTCAAAGTTTCTACTCAGCTCTAGCGTTTTTACCAGAAATGTATGGAAGTCCACTATCACATTAACATTTCACTTTTTTCCCCTATGGGATTCTGTTCAGCTTTGCAGGGCAAGCTGTATTGGCTATAAAGCTATCTTTGGAATTCTGTGTTCCAAGATCCCTTATGGTTACTAGTAAAAGGTGTCAAATTTTGTGTGATCCTGAGTGTATTTCCTTAGTACTTGAACTGCTCCATGCAGACAAATTGACGTATTGTTTTTATGAAGTGGGAGCTTTGGATTTGGGCTGTAACATTCCTGGAATTTTATCTTTTAGGGATCCTTTCAGGAAGGGATCAATTCCTCCAATCCTTATTTTGCATTCGGCTTTTAGCAAATCTGGACAATTTTCATTTATTTCTTGAAATGTGGCATTGAAATTCTCCAATTGATAAAGGGTCAAAAATATGAATAGGCAGATTTCAAAGGAATACAAGGTACCAATGGAACAGAGACAAGTTATTTGGCTGAGGCAGAAATAAATCACACACTTGATTAGGTATTGCACAATTCTCCAACTCTCAATACTGGTCAGGATTTTCAGGTTTGTGTTTTTGAAAAGCTTGTGGGGATTAACCCCTCAATCTTAAGCATCTGAAGAAAACTTTTCCATCCAATGATCATTTCTTAATAACCTGGCAATACCACTGAACTGCCTTTCCTCGGTCTGGATAGAGTCACAGCCATACCCACTTCCCCTTTAGATTTCCACTAATCCCTTCGCTTTACCAATTTGCACTACCCACAAAACCAACCCATCAGTTTGCTTTACCCTTTAATTTAGGGGTTAAATTTTTGGGATCACAGACTCCCTGTGTAATCTGGGGAAACTTATGGACCCTTACTTGGAATAATTTTTTAGATGGTGAAACATGCTTCCCACTTCACCGGGAAGAGAAGTGAATAGAGACCTAGCTGGTCAGAGCAGACCAACACGTGGATATGTTTTGCTTGACTCTGCTTATTGGTTACCAGAAAGGTGGGCTTTGATGGGGAGAATGTGGGGGCTAAAGGGATACAGTTATATCAATGGTAAAACGAGGTTAAACACTTCAAAGAAACAAAGTAGACAAAAGAAAACAGAAGGAAGGCTAGGGGAAAACAGGGAAGTGGGGTGACTATAAATGCTAATGAGGCATGCCACCATTGCGTAGAGTGCTAGACTTCAGGTAAGGAACATTACGCTTCCTGGCTAAGGTACTAGGTGGGTGAACTGGGAAAGTCAATTAAACTTTGCCAGCCTAATTCCTCTACTGTAAAATAATAATAATAATAAGTGCTTTACAAATATGATCTCATTTGATCCTCACAACAACCCTGGGAGGTAGGTGCTATTATTATTCCCATTTTTATAGATGAGGAAACTGAGGCAAAAAGAGATGAAGCAGCTTGCCCAGGGCCACACTAATTAATGTCTGAAGCTGAATTTTAACTCAGGTCTTCCTGACTCCAGGCCCAGTTCCCTATCCACTGTGACACCTGTCAGGGAGAGAATAGTAGCTTACCCAGGATGTTCCCACCATTTGCATCCTAGCAATCAGTTTCTTCCTGTGAGTGAGAAATATTTCCTGAATACAATTGCTATCAAGAGGTTTGTCTACCTCTTGGATGATGAAGTTACGATTAAGACATGCCAGGAAGTTATCAGCTGCCCAGAAGACATCTAGAAAATGGCAGCCCCCATCACTATTATAACAAGCCTCTGGGCCAAAGAGCCTGTCCACAATGACCTTCGGAACCTTCCTTCCCTATGGACATTGCTGCCCACATAGCTCAGATGAGCAGGGAGTCACTAACCAGAATCCTTTGGGTAAGATGGAAGAAAGCCTGGCCTTACCTCTGCAATGACATTATGCCCACCAGACCAGCAGGCACTGCCATCTGTATGGACGGTGCCCCTAACTACCACAGGGCCTTGCCCGCTACCCAGCTCTTAACACTGTATTTAGACAAGCAGTCACTGACATCCCCCCCATCAGCTCCACCCTCCTTTATGTGTTGGCTCCCCTGTGGCATGGAATTTCCCTTTTACTTTGTTCCCAAGCACTTACTACAGTGCTTAGCACACAATAAGCACTTGATAAATCATGGAATCATTTTACTCCTTCACTCACTCTCTCTCTGTCAGGATGGAGATTTGTTCCCTCAACCCACTCATCTCTTTCCTTTTGCTGGCCAGGTGGGCTCTCAGGACAAAACTGTTCATGTTTCACCTTTCCTGTGACCATCACCTGAACATTCTCCACTGTTTCCCCACCCAGCTTCTGGAGTTCCCTCACATGAGTACACTCAAGTGACCAATGCTGCCACAGACCCCTTTTCACACACTCTGCTTCTCTTAAGTTATTCACATCCAGAGCCAAGTGTCTGCTGGGGGTTTCATCCAACCAAGTCTCAGGGATAATTCTGTGGTCAAATTTGCCTCAGGCTGGGATTTCCTGTTCCTCCTTCCTGCTGTCGTTTACCTGAAACGATGCAGAATAATGAAAGTGGAGTAGGAATGCACGCACCATGAAAATAGCAACAATGTCATCATTCAAAAACATGCCCAGAAGAGTTCAAAAGCTGATGGGGAAGGAAAGAGAACCACCCTGCTTCTGAAAGTTAATGTTACACATTTTTACTCAAGAAACTACAAAAAATGGAAGATCAGGCTTTCAAATTATTTACTTGTTATATTTAAATAATTATGTATTTATATTTAATTTTTTTCTATTATTTAAGTTTTTCACTCTATCATTTCATTCACTCTAAGATGAGTCTTCTGATGCTCCACTCCCATCATTAAAAGTTTTCCCATATTTATTACATACTAAAACTTTTATTCCAGTGTGAATTCGCTGATGATTAAAGTTTCACACTGACCAAAGGCTTTCCCACATTCACAACATCCAAAGGGTTTCCTTCCAGTATGAATTCTCTGACGAGGCTTCTCCTCCTAGTGAAGGTTTTTCTACATTCAAATAGTTTAATCCACTGTGAGTTCTCTGATGGTTATTAAGGTTGCCCCTCTCTCTGAAGGCTTTGCCACATTCATTACATGTAAAAGGTTTCACTCCAGTGTGGATTCTCTGGTGGGTAATAAGATATTCCTTCCGAATGAAGGCTTTCCCACATTTATCACATTCAAGGGGTTTCATTCCAGTGTGAGTTCTCTCATAGATAATGAGGTATGTCTTCTCACAGAAAGCTTTCCCACATCCTTTACATTCAAAGGGTTTCATTCCAGTGTGAGTTCTCTCATGGATAATGAGGTATGTCTTCTCACAGAAAGCTTTCCCACATTCTTTACATTCAAAGGGTTTCACTCCAGTATGAGATCTCTGATGGCTATTAAGGTGTACCTTTCGAAGAAAGGCTTTCCCACATTTATTACATTCAAAGGGTTTCACTCCAGTGTGGATTCTCTAATGGCTAATAAGATTTCTCCTCCGAGTGAAGGCTTTTTGACATTCATTCCATTCAAAGGGTTTTACTCCAGTATGAATTCTCTGATGGCTAATAAGGTGGCTCCTCTCAGTGAAGGCTTTGCCACATTCATTACATTCAAAAGGTTTCACTCCAGTATGAATTCTCTAATGGCTGATAAGGCATGTCCTTATAGAGAAAGCTTTGCCACAGTCATTACATTCAAAAGGTTTCACTCCAGAACGGATTCTCCGATGATTAGTGAGGGTTTTTTTGGTAGTTAAAGATTTCCCAAATTCACCACATTCAAACGGTTTCCTTTGAGAATGAGATTTCTGATGTCCAATACATGTTCCATCATCACTGAAGCTTTTGTCAGATTGTGTAGATTCACACAATTTCAGTCCAGTGTGAGTTCTATGATGTTTACTAAGTACTTCCCTGTTCCTGAAGGTTTTCCAAAATACATCACATTCAAAGGGATTTTCTCCAGTATGAATTTTATATTGTACATTAAGATTAGATTTTTTGCCAAAGGTCTTCTTTCCATATGTATTATACTTATAGAATCTTTCTTCCACGTCACCTCACCATTGTGGAAAAAAGACTGGCCCCAGGTTCAAACACCTAACAAATGTACTACATTCAGGTACACTCCCCATATTAAAGGCTTTTTTCAGAGTGATTGTCACTTGTTGGGACTGTGTCTCCTGGTGGCCTTCCTGTCTCCCCAACCTAACCTCCCACTCCTCAGATTCTCCCATCCTGGGATACCAGTTACTATCCACTGGCAATCTCTCCTGGGTCAACGTTCTTGAGCAAACGCCCTCAGTTAGAAGCGAATCCTTCGTTTTGCATCTAGCCTCCTGACTCAGGTAATCTGAAATAAACAAAACTGTGTCAGAAAATTAGGACAGGCTTGAAGGCCACAAGCACAATATAAGTAATTAAAAGAGTAAGCTATACATAATAAAAGATCCTAAGCATCATGCACAATCCACTTTTTGTTTGGTTATGTGTACGGAAAAGCCCATTTTATTTCATGTTTGTTAAGGTAAGAACAAAAATACATAAATTTCTAATATAATACACTATTTGCAGGTAGATAAAAAGGTAGAAACAAAGGAAGGAGCTCAGAAAATTACTCAATGAGAAAATTATTTGTACTCTATACTTAAATATATCATCTCTAGCAGAATCAATTTTTTTCTCTTAAAAAGTTGATGTGAATTTATTTGAGAAGACACGAACAGTGCTACCCTCCTCCTAACAGAGCTGGTGAACTCTGGATGCAGAAAAGACTTGCATTGTGGACATGACCAAACGGGAACTTAATTTGGTTTATTTTTCAAGCAGGTTTGGGGAAATTGAGGTTGGAAAAAAATATAGGCTATTTAAAAAAGGAAATTGAAGACTAACTGAACAAAGTACAAAGCATAAAGTTTATAAAATAATACTGTGCCCCGTAAGTACAGAGAAAAGGAAGCACTGACCTCATGTGATGCCAAAACAAAGAGATCCTAAAGCACCTCAGCACAGCTGAGGCAGCCGGAAAGTAACATGCCTTAAAGGAGACATGCTCAAAATTTAGGCCGCAAACCAGGGGAAGCAGAGGGCCCCCTGTAGGGGGCAGATAACACTGACACCCTGGGGGCTAAACTGCAAGAATGGATGGGAAAGGCTTATGCAAAGGAAGCAGGAGGGGGAAATTAAAAGGTTCAATTCAAGAGGAAATGGGAAAAGCTTATTGGAGGAAATCTGGCTGGAGGCCAGAGGAGGGAAGAAGGCATGTGATTCTGTCAGGGGAGTACGATGCAGACACCTGGAGAGGAGGAGGGACCAGGGGAGGAGCCAGGGAAAGGACCAGAAGGAATGAGAGTGAGGTGATGAGGGCTTCAGGCCTTCAGGCATCCACTGTGGCTCACCTTCTGCCCACAGCAGAGCAGCATGTGATGTTCTTGATGGACATGGGGGATGAGAGAGTGAGAAGTCCAGGGTGACTCCTAGGTTGGGAGCCTGAGGGAATGGGAGGGGGGCAGTGGCCTTGACAGTCATAGGGGAAGCAGATGGGAGTAGGTGGAAGATGTTTAGAGGGAAAGATGAGTTCAGTTTTGGACATGCTGAATTTAAGATGTCCACTGGACATCCAATTTGAGATGTCTTAAAGGCATTTGGAGATGCGAGAGTGCAGGTCAGCAGAGAGATTGGGCAGGAAAGGTATATTTGAGAATCATCAACATAGAGATGGTCATTAAATCCATGGGAGCCAAAGAAATACAGAGGGAGAAGAAAAGTGGGAGCAGGACAAGTCTGTGGGATCCCCATCTTTAGTGGTCTTGATATGAATAAAGATCTAGCCAAAGAGATTGAGGTGGAGCAGTCAGACAGGAGCACGACAGTATGGAAATCTAGAGACTGATGGCCTCAAGGAGAAGAGGGGGACGCAGAGAACCGTGGAGGTTGGAGGAGGGAAGAAAGGTCACCGTGGTGAGTGAGAGAGTGAGTCACTGGGAAGGTTCGGAAGGACTGCCTTGCAAGAGGGCTCACCTAACACAAATCTGTAGCGGACAGAGTCGGCAGGGTTTCATGATCTTCTTCAACCAAAGGGAGACTGAGGAGCGAGAAAGAGAAAATACACTTGTCTTCACTGAAAAAAAAATTCTAAATAAAAACTTCAAATTACATCAGGAAACAAAGGATGATCAAAGAAGGGAAAGGACCTCTACTTGAGGTAGATGAGACGATGATAAGTTATTATGGGTTATCGGAAGAATGCAAAGAAAAGTGGCATGACTCCACCAGCAATGTCGTCACTATTTTTGCCCATTTGTAGGTACGGGTTTGAAAACGGCTCAGCTGATAGGGAATTGGGCCTGGAGTCAGGAAGACCTGAGCTCAAATCCAGCCTCAGACACTTACTACCTGTGTGACCCTAAGCAAGTCACTTCACCCTGCTGGCCTCAGTTTCCTCATCTGTAAAAATGACCCGGAGAAGGAAAAGCAAACCACTGCAGTATCTCTGCCAAGAAGACCCTCAATGGGGTCATGGAGAGTTGGACAGGGCTCAGACGACTGAACAACAAATACCAACAACCCGCATCTCTTTCCGACGTTCTTGGTGAGGCAAAGCATTAGACCAAGAGATTACGTGGGATGTTTTTGTTCTTTTGAAGATTTCCTTTGACTATTCACCTCCCACGGACCCGAGGACAGCCCAGGAAAAAGAGAGAGAGATGACCAACCAAACAAGAAAGACAGGAGATGGACTTCCTTCTTCGGCAATGCCAATATGTGGAGGAGGGTGCTGGCGCCACACAGCTGTGGGGGCTCTGAGTGCCGCCCCCGGGGACCAGCTGCTCACCCGCTTCCGGTGGCTTCCCTCAGCCCACCTGTCACCCACTCACCTGGGCAGGGGCCTCTGGGGGCTCCTGCCTCGGGCATCCATGGCGCTTCTCCTCTCTCCACCAGGGCGACCACGGCGGGTTTGGCCACTGGAAGCCCTGATCATGGGGAGAGAGGAGAGAGGACTGAGACACAAAGCCATCTCAGAGTCCAGGCCGGGCCCCTTCCTCCTTCTTCAGGGAAAGAAGGAAATGCTAAGGCGGTACGGAGAATGATGGGTCAAGGGGCCTGTGACGGCCACCCCCGTGTCACATCTGCTTTGGGCTGCCAGGAAAACCCGTGACGGTGGGATCTTTGCCCCTCCACAGTCTTGGGGCTTTCCAAGAATCTCGGACCGAAGGAGAAAGAGTGCAGGTGGAAAGGGGAGCGCAGCCGCCCATCCCCCCATCATCCACACTGGGCACCGCTCCTGGACCGCGCTGGCGGCCCTGCGGACCCCAGGCTGGCACAGGGAGGACGCCGGGGCGGCCGGCTCACCCACGGCCACCAGGTTCCCAGAGTTCTGCAGCATCACGTCCCGGTACAGGGCCCTCTGGGCCGGGCTCAGGCGCCTCCCCTCGTCCCGGGAGAAGTCCACGGCCACGTCCCTGAACGTCAGCGGGCGCTGAAACACCAAACCCCCCCGCTGTGGACCGGGATCGCCCCGCTCCCCCACGTCCGCGGGGAAACTGAGGGCTGGGGGATGGGCGCGGGCACAGCCGGGGAGGGGCCCGGCAGCGGGGCACGGGGCACGGGCAGGGCGGTGGGCGGGAAGAAAGCCCCCTGATCACGCGCCTGCTGTGTGCCAGCCCCAGGCCGGGCAGCCCCTGCCCTCTGGAGCCCCAAAAAAAGCCCACGTGGGGGCGCCCTGGGGAGGGGGGCGGGATGCACGTGACGGGGGCGGGGCCGGGAAGGGAAAACACACACCCACACACCCACACACACGCACACACACGCACACACACGTGTTACACTTCCACGCGCATGCGCGCCCCGACGGGCCTCAAGGCCCTCCCGCAGAGGGCTGTTCCACACCTGCGCATGCGCTGACTCACCGCCACCCGAGGCCGCCCAAGCCCCATGCTCAGGCGTCTCTCCGGGATCCTCGTTCCCCCTCCCACCGCACGCTCCGCGAGGCTCCGGACTGCACAAGAGCCCGGGAGCCACTCCTCTGGACCTTCAGATTTTCGAGCTGGAGCAGGCGCCGCAGCAGGCTGGGAGGCCGGGGCGGGGCGCGACCTCTCGGCCAATCACGGCCATCAATGGCAGGTTTAAGCCACGCCCAGTCACCACTTCGGCCCCGCCCCAACCCTCCATACATAGGCCCGTCCCGGCTCCCAATCACAAGCTCAGCTTTTCTCTCTGACGCTCCCCAGCTCTCCAATCACAGGACGCTTTCCCTTCCTTTCCCGCCCCCCAAACCCCCAACCCCATCCCTCGCTTCCCTGCCCCCTAATTGCCCAATCACAGGCCAGACTCCGCTCTGGGCCAATCCCTCTGCCCCGCCCCAACCCTCCGTTCACTGGCCGTCCCCTATCTCTCGCTGACCACACCTACCTGCCAATCACAAGCCCAGCTTGTGAGTGTCAGGCCTTCAGGCAGGACACGTGCCTCTGCTCCTCCTGCATCACCTCAGCCCCAGTACTCCGTAAATTCTGAGTGGCTCCCTACTACCCCAGGAAAATAGTCTTTGTTTGGTGTTTGAAGCCATTCACACCGTGGCCTCCTCCTCCCGTTCCAGCCTCCCCTCTGCACAATCTAGGCCATGCATTGGCCTAGTTACTCTTCTTGGAACACACTTCCATTTCCAGACTCTGTGCCCCATCCTTGGGATCTGGCCCTGCCTCAAACCCGGCTTCTGGGTGTCCTTCATCTCAGATCCCTTCCTTTCTGCAGGAGGCCATAGCTGCTTACCCCCACTCAGGCAGATCACACTCCATTTGCACTGGATGGATGGATGGATGGTTGGATGGAGAAGATGGATGGATGGATGGGTGGATGGATGGATGGGTGGGTGGATGGATGGATGGATGGGTGGATGGGTGGA
>NW_020954646.1:12044-19665 GCF_900497805.2 Vombatus ursinus | reverse complement strand
GATGGATGGATGGGTGGATGGATGGAGAAGGTGGATGGAAAGAGGGATGGATACATACATACATACCATACCATACATACATAGAGACCGGTAGGTGATGCAGTGGATAGAGCACCAGGCCTGGAATTCAAATCTGGCCCCAGACTCTTACTACATGTGTGACCTTGGGCGAGTCACTTCACCTTCTTTCCTCATCTGTAAAATGACAAACCACTCCAGCATCTTTGCCAAGAAAACCCAAATGAGGTCATGAACAGTTGAACGGAACTGAACAATAACACATAGATAGATAGATAGATAGCTGGATGGATAGAGAGAATTGATAAGTGGATAGATGGAGAGAGAGCGAGAGAGATAGATAAATAACTCAGAAGGAAAGCTAAATTCCTGAGCTCAGCAAGATGGCTTTAGGCAGATGCAGACTCAGTTATAAAATTAATACAGCATAAAATCAATTACATTATAGAATCAGTGCAGTAGAAATCACCACAGAAGAAACCAGAGGTAATATTAATTTTGATCTTTTCAAAAGGGAATTAACAGGTTGGCACAAAGGGGAGAAAACCTTGCCAAAGGAACAAATATCCTGATAATTAGAATGGATGAAATAGAAGTTAATGACTTCATGAGAAAACAAGAAACATTAAAACAAAATCAATACTGGAAAAAAAAAATGTAAGGCACCTCAAATGAAAAACAAACTGAACTGGAAAAAAATACAAGGAGAGAAAATTTAGGAATTATTGGATTACCTGAAAGCCATAACCCCCACCCCCCATAAAGGAGCCCAGAAATAATGATTCAAGAAAACTGCCCAAATTTCATAGAAATAGAAGGCTGGGTAGAAATAGAAATAATACATTGGAGAAAGAAAGCAAGAAAGCAAAGAAAGAAAGAAAGAAAGAGAGAGAGAGAGAGAGAAAGAAAGGAAGCTCCCAAGAACATTGCCAAATTGCAGAGCTTCTCAGTCAAAGGAAAAATACCGTAAGTGGCTAAAAAGAAAGAATTCAGGTACTGAGAATCACACACAAAATTTAGCAGCCATCATTCTAAAGGAGCTGAGTTCGGAATAAAATATTCCAGAAGTCAAAGGATATACACTTACAACTAAAAACAATTTACCCAGCAAAACTAAACATAGAAGAGAAAAAAATGGATTACTAATGAAATAGAGGATTTCCAAGCATTCCTGATGAAAAGCCCAGAGCTGTATAAAAACTTTGCAGTGTCAACACAGAAGTCAGATAGAAATATAAAAAAGGTAAAAATGAAGGAACAGTCATAAACTCAACAATAAAGTGTTTACATTCTAATATGGGGAGATGATATCTGCATCACCTCTGAACCATCAAGGGTCATAGAAGGAATCTGATTAGAAGGCCTGGGAGTTGTCCTGCCATCTCTTGACGATCTTAGAAGAAAGGCAAGGAAGGGGAAGAGGGATATGCAGAAGAAGAGGAAGGGAGAAGAAGGATGGGCTCATGTTATTGGAGCATGCAAGTGGAAGTCTATACAAACAAGGAGGAAGCTGACACTTGAACCTTACTCTCATCTGAACTGGTCGAAGGAGGAAAGAACACACACACACATACACACACACACACACAAATAGAAAAATGTTTCACTCAACAGGGAAATAGGAGGGAAAGGAAGAAGGAAGAAGGGGAAATTAGAGAGACAAGAGATTAAGGAAAGGATTAGTCCTAAGCAAAACAAACTCTATAAGGATATACAAAAATTTGTATGACTCTTTTCAATGTGGCGAACAACTGAAATATGAAGGGGTACCCATCAACTGAGGAATGGCTGAACTCTTTAAGGTATATAAATGTGATGAGATACTAATGTGCTATAAGAAATTACAAGGGGAATGGTTTCAGAAAAACCTGAAAAGATTTACATGAGCTGATGCAAAGTGATGTGAGCAGAACCAGGAGAACATTGTACACAGTAACAGCAATATTGTAAGGATGATGTTGTAGTGACCTCGTTACTGTATGCCTGTGAAACCTAGACAGCATACCAGCACCATGCCAGGAAACCAAATCACTTCTGTTTGAATTGTCTTAGGAAGGTTCTGAAGATCACCTGGAAAGATAAGGTCCCAGACACTGAGGTCTTTTCTTGAGCTAAACTACCAAGCATTCAAACTCTACTGCAGAGAGCGCAACTCTGATGGACTGGCCACATTGTTCAAACGCCAAAGGTATGTTTGCCTAAAAGACTATTTTATGGAGAACTCACACAAAGCAAGGGCTCACACAAAGGTCAGAAAAAGTGATACAAGGACACTCTCAAGATCTCGCTGAAGAGCTTTGGAATTAATTTTGAGACATGGGAGACACGGGCACAGGACCCACCAGCATGGCTTGCCCACATCAAAGAAGGTGGTGTACTTTGTGAGCAGAACAGAATTGCAGTAACTCAAAAGAAACGTGAGATGCACAGATTTAGAGAGAGCTCAACTTCAAATGTTCACATGGACTATTTGTGCCTGACCTGTGGTAGAGCCTTCCAATCTTAGAGTGGTCTGATCAGGCACAATAGGAGACACTGTACCTTGACCCCACCATAGTGATGTCATTTTGGTCCCCTTCAAGAAAGAAGGACAACCACCTGGGATGATCAACTTGGAAAACTTTGGCTACTATGGTCAGTACAATGATCCAAGACAGTTCTGAAGGACCCATCATGAAAAATGCTATCCACCTGCAGGGAGAGAACTGAGTGCAGAAGCATACTTTTTTTTACTTTCTTTACTTTTCTTGTTTATGCGTGTGTGTGTGTGTGTTTTACTTTGCAACGTGGCTGATATAGAAATATATCTTGCATGACTTCATGTATATAATCAATATGGCATTGCTTGCCCTCTCAATGAGTGGGGAAGGGACAGGAAGGAGGGAGAGAATTTGGAACTCAAAATTTTTAAAAATGAATGTCAAAAAAATTATATGTAATTGGAAAATATTTATTGGAAAATAATGATATACACACATATAGGAATGATATAAAAGTTTTTTTTAAATGATAAAAAGGACGGTTTCAGAGGATCTTGGGAAGACCTGGATGAAATATTATAGAAGGAAGCAAGCAGAACCAAAAGAATAGTGTATACAATGAAAACAAAAATTTTAAGAAAAACAACCTGGAAAAACTTGGAATTCTGATCAGTGTGATGACCAACCGTGATTCCAGAGCACTCTTGAGGAAACGTTCCACCCACCTCCTGATACAGAGGTGAAGGTCAGTGCACACAAGGAGATACTATTTTTGGATATGGGCAATTTGGAAATTTGTTTTGCTTAACTATACATAGGTTCTAACTACACAGGGGTTTTGTTTTTCTTTTTTTCTCAATTGAAGGGCAGGAGATGGGAGGGAGAGAAGTCAGATTTTTGTCAATTAAAAAAAATAAAACTCAATTAAAAATGAATTTATTAAGAAAAAATAAAATGAGGGTGTTAGACTAGATTAAGAAAAGAAATGAAACGAAACATATTCAGCCCAACAGGGAAACAGGAGGGAGCAGGGATAGGTGAAGGGGGGAGGGCACGGGCTGGGTGAGCAGAGGGAAGGGATTACTGATAAGTAAAACAAACACTAAGCTCAAAGCAAGGAATAATATGGAGTTAAATGGGGAAAAAAGAGAAGCCAAAGTGACAGAGGGCACCAGAGCATCACAGATTCCTTTAGTTACAGGGGAAGAATCCAGGCCAGCCATGCTCACTTCAAACCCAGTTTGGTCCATGACTCTCAAGCCCACTTCCCCACCTCTGCCCCAGAGGCCTTCTCATGTCAGCAAGGCCTGAAACCTACAACCTCCTCTTCCATAACTTCCATTTGGACAAGTACCCACGCTAAGCATGTTCACTTCTAACCTAACTTAGCCTCCGATTCCCCCAACCGCTTTTCCATACTTCTTCCGCCTCTCCACCTTTCATTTGGTGTGCTATCTTCCTCCATTAGAATGTAAGCCCCTTGGGGGTAGGGGCTATCTTTGTTTTTGGCTGCATTTACATTCCTGCTGCTTAGCACCGTGCCCAGCACATAGCAAGCCTTGATAAAGGCTTCATTTATCTCTCTGAAGTGAGTCCAGAGAACTTCAGCCTTAGCAACTCTCAGAAAGAAGGATCATTTGAGAAAAAAAAATACAGGGTGAGAATCAGCATGTTTTTACTACATGATGGAAATATGGAGTGATACACAATGACTCCTGACCTTTGTGAAAGTGATCTTGACCAATGCCCTTTTGGAGATGCAGACCTTGGAAACAATTTGAAAAAACTGTGATGATGGCATCATTACAGTGTCTCTCAGTCTGGTCACCTCAGCCATGCTGGTGGTTCAAAGCATTAGGAAGCTCCACATATGCAGAAACTATCAGATATTGAACAAGAAAAACAAAGTGGGTCCACGCACCATACCATGAGTCCATGATACCTTCAGCTAGCTGCTGGGCAGCCCATTGTTTACAGAATACGACCCTGCTATGCACACTGTCAGATCAGAATTGCAAAGCAGTAGAAGGCAAAAACAGATTTGAGGGGCTCAACAGGATTTTCCCAGTTTGACCTTAAGTCCTGAGTTATCTCAGGGACACCAGTCATGTATGGACAGGATGGAGATGTGAATTACTTGAATACAATGGTGTGTCATCCATCACCTTTGGGAAGACCAGGCAAGAGGGTGAGAAGAAGCCAATGAGTGTGTTCCATTGGCCAGATTCCATAGATGCTGGTCTAAAACTCCCCAGAACCTCTGGTGAGCATAGAACCAGGAAGGCCAGATGGTGTCAGTCAGCTGGCCATAGCCAAGAATTATTTCTGACCTATGACTTTCCTAAGATTTGTTACTGCTGTCAGAAATATGTGAATCACCACCTAAGACATTCAACAATCTCACTCATGTGGCTGAAAAGAATCAAAACTAAAAGGTCAAGAAAGGCCCTTGCAGGGCCAATTGAAGATTGGTAGGACAAGAAATCCAAAAAGGCATTTAAGGCCTTTTTCAAGTGCCCCACGAAGAAATGAGTGTTGGCTTACGAGCAATCCAGAAACGGCTTTCTGTTGTTTTCTAATGCTAGTCTGGAAGGCTCAGGAGCAGGCTTGGACAAAGAATCAGCCACCAGGAGCTGTCACAGTTGAAGACAGAACTTCCTGACGGCGGGATTCCTTCTCCTCTACTGGACCAGGACTTTGGGTGTGAAGAGAGCTGTCAGTAAGCCTCAAGAACAAGCACATTGAGCTGAATTTCACGGAGACACCGACCATAATCCACTGACCCATTCTGAGCAGAGCTAAGCCAAGCTGGACCCATTCACTGAAGAAGAGTGATGGTAGTAGTCAGATGGGTAAACATGGTCACTGTTGTAACTTAGATTTGCAGATTAGACATTCGGGGGTGGTTTTGTGTGTTTTTATGGGCATCTGTGTGTCTTTACATGTTTTTACTTCTAATGAAAATGAGCTGCTACCAGTCTCTGGGTGAAACCAACCGGTCAATCCAGCACAGCATTGTTACCTATCTACCATCAAGACCAGCCAAGATGGCGGAGTAGGAGGAAGCACAACCCAGCTTTCCCCCAAAGTTCTAGAAAACTCACTAGACCGAATCCTAATCAGTAGAGCCAAGAAAACAAAATATAGCGAGGCATATTTCCAGCCCAGTTTGGCAAAGGAAGAGAGGAAAATCTGCAAACACTGGGGACCAGATGTAGCCAGGAGCAGATCTCTAAACAAAGCCTCAAAGAAGAACATAGCTTGGCTACAAGTTCAGCTGGAATTCCTAGAAGAAATGAAGAAGAGTCTTTTTTATTATTTAAAATTATTTTATAGGTTAAATGAGTGCACTGGGAAAAATTAGAAAAGAAAGGAGAGTTATGGAAGAAAGAATTAGAAAAAGAATTAACAGCTTGGCACAAGAGGTATAAAAGCTTGCTAAAGCAACAAGAACTCTGAAAATTAGAGTGGACAAAACAAGTTACTGGCTGCAGTAGTTTAAAAGAGATATTGAAACAAAGTCAAAAGACTGAAAAAATAGAAGAAAATAGAAAGTATCCCATATGGAAAATAACCGATCCCTTTGTAAAAGCTAATTGATACCAATCGGCTAATCAATGTGGGAAGGACCCTACTGGATAGAGGCTCATACGTGGTCATTTCAGAAGTCAGGAATCCTTGGGTTTATTCTTGGAACACTGACAGCATGAGTAGTCAGCCACCCTCTGGGAACACAACCAGCCAACAGTGTGAATTGGGCCAGTGGCCCCGAAGAGGGGCAGATTCTTTTCAAACAAAGTGTCTTTCATCCACACATCAAGATTGTTAAGGATTCCTTACAAGATATAACAACAGAAATAATGTTGGTCAGTGACTCTGCTGATCAATATCAGGCAAGGCATCTGTGGTAGGACCAGGGTTCCCACCCACCACCTACCACCCATTTCCCCACAACAGGGATTTGTTTTCCCTAAAAGGCAACAAAACTGTCCTTGTGGCCTGATTGGCTTCTGTCTCTCTGGACACAGCTTCCTGGTCACCTAAGGATATAAAAAAATCCCACCCACATGGAACTGGCCCAGCTTTATTACCACCATTTGCTTAAGACAAGGATATCATGTAACTAGCTCTGACATCAATGGTTAATCTACAAATTCCAGCTCTATCCCCAGTGTTCATTGTTTTACCTGATGCAAATCTTCCCCCTCTGCTGCTTTTTGATATCTAAATCATTCCCTTCCGTTCCGACCTCAGTAAGATTCCATTGCATCCATCCATCCTACAGCCCCAAAGCCCGCAGTCCTTTTTCCGAAGAGGACCAGTGACATCATGAGTGTGTCTTCATTTGCACGTGAATTGGGTTTAAGGGAGGCAAAGTCATGCAGAGTTGTCCGCCTCTCTCTTCCTGAGTCCTTGAAGTCCAGTGGCAAGACAAAATCAGGGCAACTGGCGATGGCCAGAGATGCAACAGATGACCGTGGCATCTTCGATGTCTGGCCAAGCTTCCAGCGCTCCATAGCACCTGCTTCGGCTGCCTTCATGGCCATTGGTAGAAATCATTCTCATTCACTACCGGGGAAGTCTTCACACTCTTGGGGTAGACATCCCCGCAAGTCACTGGGCAGGTTTGAGGCCTATGGTTACCCTCAACCTGGATTAGCCCTGAGGTGGTTTTACCGGGGTGTGTCCACTGCACATGTTACAGCTTCTTGGAGCCCCAGGTGAGGGCTGGGTGAGAGGTGGACACCAAAGGTGGAAAGTGGCCCTGACAAGGGCTCAGCAGCCATCCCACCAGAGAGGCTAACCCCCCCCAGCCCCTCATACACCCCACTGAAAACCTATATGATGCGACTGAAACTGCTGCTCATACCCCGATGACTGTTGCATACTGTGGGTCTGTGCTCCAAGTAGTTAACAAACTAGGTTTTTACATATTTCTGCATGCTGAGAGATGGGATTGGCAGCAGTACTTGTCAATGAATCCCGGACAATTTCTGCCCACTTCTGCCACTACTGCCAGGCCATCAGAGGCCAGGCTTAGGAGGAGCCCAGCTGTGCGCCCCTGGGAATGACCATTAGAAGCCAGGCTTAGGAGGAGCCCAGCTGTGCACCTGGAGGAATGA
>NW_020954646.1:6653-12013 GCF_900497805.2 Vombatus ursinus | reverse complement strand
CCATCAGAGGCCAGGCTTAGGAGGAGCCCAGCTGTGCACCCCCGGGAACTACGCATCCTCACGTCTAGATAGCAACTCTCTGCCCTACTGAGAAATACACATTTTCACCTCTGTTTCTTAGAACTTAATCCAATCATCACTACCATGATCATCTCATACCTACAAAGGATGGACTGCCCTATGGTTCCACTCCCTTTCCTGGGCCCCCTCCCTCTGTGTGTCCTCTACTCCACTAGAATAGAGAATAGATAAGCCTTTCAGACGCAGACCCGCATTTGTATGCCCCAGGCTTAGCACACAGTAAGTGTTTAAGAAATGTGCCATCTGGTGGCCATCAGGGACACTGCAGCCTTATAGGAAGGCTGTCCTACCCAGGGGAGAGAAACTGAGGAGGCTATTGGGCTTGCACAGAGCTCAGCTGCAGCACATTCCCTCACTGGATAGTCAACAAAATGACACCCCGCCTTCCTTCCTGCAGGCTTAAGGAAGGTTGGGATTGGATCCAGTAACATATCTGGATTGCCTCAGACCTGTCTCACTCTCTCTGACTCTATTTGCATAACTTCTTAACTAGTCTCATCTGCACATCTCTCTCACTGTCCTGAATCCTCCTCACAGTTCGGTGTCCTCATCCAAGTGTGTCTCTATGCCTCTGACTTTGGGTGTCCCTTTTGTGATTTTTCTGGTCTGTCTCTCCCTTTATCTATGTGACTGTCTCTGAATAAGCCTGTAAAGTCTATGCCTCTTGCCCCCAATTTATGACTCTGACTGATCTGTCTCTGTCTTTTTTCATATTCCTCATGGTTAGACGGTTCAAGATAATCTCAGTCTCAGTCTAGTCGGTGGGTCAGTCTCTTTCTCTGTCCACTTGTGTCTGTCTCAGACTTTCTAGAATCTGTCTCCATGTATGTCCCGGTGTCCATCCATGTCTCTTTCAGACCCTTGGGACCATTCTCCTCTTTTCTTATCCGGACCCTTTCACTGTCCTGACACCCTGCACTACCACTCATTGTCTCTGTCCCTTCAGTCCCACCATTTAAGCCCATATCCCCATATGTGTCCCTGCCTCGGACAGCAAGATGACTCAGTGGATAGAGTGCCAGACCTGGCGTCAGGAAGACTTGAGTTCAAATCTGGCCCCAGACACTTACGCACTCTGTGACCCTGGGCAGGTCACTTCACCCTGTTTGCCTTGTTATGAAAGTGGGGATAATAATAGCAACTACTGACAGGGCTGTTGTGAGGATCAAACGAGATGAATTTGGAAAGCAGTTAGCGCAGTGGCGACACACAGTCGATGCTAGACCACTGTCAGCTGTTGTTTTATTATTACCTGCCCCCCCCCCCGCATCAGTGACTGCCCTAGCCTCATCACAGCCCATGTGCCTGTCCCTTGCACTGCCCTGAGCCTGCAGACAGCAACAAAGCCCGGGCCAAGGAGTCAGCAAACTGTGGTTGGCGTGAAAAAGACTTCCTAAATGGCATTGCCTCACCTGCTCCCCAACCAGCCGGGAGTGTTAGCAGGGAGTGTTAGCAGCCTGGCAACCTCACGTCTGCAGCATCACAGGCATATGCCCCCTTCTCTCCGGGCCAGCCCCCACCCTGGGGCAGGCCCTCATCACCTCACACCTGGATTATTGCAGTAGATGCTGGGGGATCTGCCTGCATCCAGTCCTTCCCTACACCAGCCCATCCTCCATACTAAAACACAGGTCTGACCATGCCACCCCCTACTCAGTGACCTCCAGAGGCTCCTTATCACCTCCAGGATCAAGTACAAAACACTCTGCTTGGCATTCAAAGCTCTTCATCACCTGCCCTCCTCCTTTCTTCCCAGCCTTCTCACACCTCACTCCTCTCCTCAGACTCTTCAATTCAGTGCCCCCAGCCTCCTGGCTGTTCCATGAACAAGATCCTCACCTATTGGTTCTGGGCACTCTCCCCCTTATCTCTGCCTACCAGCCTCCCTGGCTTCCTTCCAGTCCCAACCAAAATCCCATCTTCTGCAGGAAGCCTTCCTGAACCCTCTTAATTCTATTGCCTTCCCTCTCTTATTTCCTTCCTATGTAGCCTGAATATCACTTATTTGTTCCTAGTTGATTTCATGCTGGCTCCCCCGTTAGACTGTAAGCCTCCTTGAGGGCAGGCACCGTCTTTTGCCTCTTTTTGTATCCCAGTGGCTTAGCACAGGGCCTGACACACAGCCGATGCTCAACAAACGTGTATTGACTGAGCCAGGTATGACTCCAGAAATGCTAGCGTTGGGAGGGTCTTGGGAATCTAAGGTATGAGCAAAAAGTGCTCAGACATAACACAGACTGTTGGAAAAATAACAGTGAATGCAGGGGTGGAAACATTCATTAAAGACCATCTAGTTCAACCCAGTCATTTTACAGGCAGGCAAACTGAGGCCAAGAAAAGGAGCCGCTTTGCCCAGGGTCATACAGCAAGTCCCTGGAGGAGGCGGGATCAGAATCCTGGTCTCCTGATTTCCAGTCCAGCCCCGTTTCCTCTACCACATGGAATTTTTTGGAGGGAGGGTAATGGCCAAAAATGGACTTTGTCCCTTTTGCAATTTAGCGGGGGGTCAGGCCCAGAGCGGGTGGAAGCAATAGTGATGAGTCAGCAGGCCATTCTGGGCTCCCCAGGCCTGGAAGAGCTAACAGTGACCTTGGCTAGAGGAACGACCTGACGGGGACAGTTACCATTGGCCAAAGGAAGCTTGAGGTGGGGGAGGGGGAGTGGAGCCCAGAGCATCTCTGCTCTCTTAAGAGACTTCCTAACCCTTGCCTCGGCTGCAGCCTCCCTGCCCAAAGAAGAGCCTCGGAGACAGGTGGAGAGGGAGAAGGCAGGAGCCATGGCGGCCCGGCTCACTATTCTGCTCCTTCTGGGTGAGTGGGACGGCACCTGGAGGCATCTCTTCCCTGCCCTGACGCCCCCTCATGCTTCTCCGCCCCGTCCCCATTCTTGGTCCCATGGTGGAGCCTGTGGATGAATGACAGGCTGGCCTCCACCCTTGGATCCCTCTCTCTCTGTCCTGTCTCCCCCGGGGTCCCGTCCTGGGGCACTGCCACCGTCAGCCTTCTCCACTCTCCCAGTGCGCCCCCAAGCACCACTGGAGAAAGTCATCACACACGCCGGGACCGCCTGGGCCCCCCCCCCCCGCCCTCACTGCCGCCCCGCCATCCCCAGCCTGCTCCCGAAGCCGGAGCTCCAAGCGCTCTCCTGCCTCCTCAAACACCCCATGCGCCTCCTGTCTCTACAGATGACTGGCTTCTTCTCACCTGGCTGGGGAAGGAGAATCCATCTCTCATGGGGTCTCCAGGCTCCACCTCCAAGCCGCCCTCCACCCCCAGCTCCCCTCCTCCGGCTCCGCCCCGTCTTCATTCTCACCTCCGAGCTCTTCTCTCCCTTCCCACCATCATGTGTCCTGCTCTGACCAGACTCTCCTCTCTCCCCATTCTGGACATCCTTAGGGCGGTGACTGAACCTCGCAGTGGCCTCTACTCCCTAATTCACGACTCGTGGGCTGCTGGACAGAGCCTGAGGGCGACGTGTCACCCCTTCTACAAACTTTTCTGGGGCTCAGTTTCATCATCTGTAAAATGGGGAGATAATCATTCCTGAAATGCCCGTCTCACAGGCGGTCCCAAGGCTAAAAATGAAAGAACGGGTGCCCAGAACTTGGCAGAGCACCCTCTATCTGTATCAGCTTTTCTTGTCATTTTCTCTTTTCATTCAAACATGCTGTTATTCTGCCCTCTCTCCTATAGGGCTTTGGCTGGACCCAGAGATGGAGGCAGAGGCAGCCATATGTGAGTGAGCCCATAAGATCCGGGCCCACACAGCCCCAGAGGAGCCAGGGGGGAAGGAGGGATGGCTGGAGCCAGGGGGGAAGGAGGGACGGCTGGACAGGTGCCAGGAACCCTGAAATAGACAGCAGGAGACTACATCCCCTGCTCAGATCAAGAACTCAGAAATTCCTCTGCTAAAGCAAAACTTCCTAGCATTCCCTCTTTCTCTCCACCTACACTTTGTCCTTACCCTGACCTCCAGACCTTCCAACCTTCAGTACTCCCCCAGACCAACTGCTGCACTCACTCCACTTTCCTCTCTGCCCAGCCTGAAACCCAAAATTAATCAGTTCAAAATCACTAGGTAGCCCATTGGATAGAGCACTGGGCCTGGAGTCAGGTAGATCCGAGTTCAAATCTGACCTCAGACATTTAACTAGCTGTGTGGCCCTGGGCAAGTCTCTTCACTGCTGCCTGCCTCAGTTTCCTCAACTGTAAAGTAGGGATAATAATAACACCTAGCCTCCAAGGTAGTTGTATCAACAGAGATAATATTTGTAAAACAATGAATTTGGGGGTATTTTCCCTCCTTTCCTACCAAATCTGATATTCTATGTTCTAGGTCCCCTCCCAGCTCCGACTTTCTCTGTTCTACATTGAAACGTTCTCCAAGCTCTGACATTCTATGCATTCTACATGGTTTAAGATCCCTCCGACTACTTAGCACAGTGCCCGGCACATAGTAACGATAATTATAGCTAACATTTATTCAGCACCTACTATGTGCCAGGCATTATGCTAAGCCCTTTACAAATATTAACTCATTTGATCCTCATAACCTTGAGAGGGAAGCACTATTACTATCCCCATTTTTACAGATGAGGAAACTGAGGCAAATAGAAGTTAAGTGTAGTAGTAGACTCTTAATAAATTCTTTGGGAACTCTCACAGATGTAGACACAACCCCTCGCCTCTGGATAGAGTCTGAATCCCCATCCACACCCTGGGCCAACGTGACCCTCCAGTGCCTGGCGACTAATACTCTGGCAACGAAATTCCAGCTGCTGAAAGATGGGGAAATTTTCTCTTCCCTTTCTGCCCTTGAACCCTGTGCCAGGTTCCCACTGGGGCCGGTGACAGCTGACAACAAGGGCATTTACCGGTGCCAGATCCAATGGGAAGAAAACCACTGGAGTCAAATAAGTGCCCCAGTGGAGGTAACAGGGACAGGTGAGTGGGGAGATGGGCCTTCAAACTCTGAGCCCTGCCCTGGGGGGCTGGCAGATGGGAAGTGGGGAGATCAGAGGGGACGAGGAGGCTGAGAGTGTACCAGATGTCCACTGCCAACATCTGTCCTCTGCTCCACTCTTTTTCCTTCTCCTTTCTGCACCAGGTGACGTAGGCTACTGCCCACATTCTCATTGCTTGATCTCTGGGACTAGGCATGGAAAGTTCCTGGGGATGTGGGGAGCAGGGGCCCCCAGGCTTAGGAAAACTCTAAGTCCAGGCCCTGAAACCAGAGGCAGGGGAACCACTAACCACAGGACGCTTCCCACTGTCACCTGC
>NW_020954646.1:3201-6630 GCF_900497805.2 Vombatus ursinus | reverse complement strand
CTCTCTCTCTCTCTCTCTCTCTCTCTCTCTCTCTCTCTCTCTCTCTCCCTCCCCCTCCCCGTCTCTCTCTCTTCTCTCTCTTTCTCTGTCTCTGTCTCTCTCCCTTTCTCTGTCTCTCTGTCCCTCCCTCCCTCCTTCTCTCTGTCTCTGTCTCTGTCTCTATCTCTGTCTCTCTCCTCTCTCTCTCTTTCTCTGTCTCTGTCTCTCTCTCCCCCCTCTCTCTTTCTCTCTCTGTCTCTCCTCTCTCTCTCTCCTTCTCCCCGTCTCTCTCTTTCTCTCTCTCTCCCCCTCCTCGTCTCTCTCTCCTCTCTGTCTGTCTCTGTCTCTCTCTCCCCCATCTCTCTGTCTCTCTCTCTCTTTCTCTCTGTCTCTCTGTCCTTCCCTCCCTCCTTCTCTCTGTCTCTGTCTCTGTCTCTATCTCTGTCTCTCTCCTCTCTCTCTCTCCTTCTCCCCGTCTCTCTCTCCCCCTCCCCATCTCTCTCTCCTCTCTCTCTTTCTCTGTCTCTGTCTCCCTCCTCTCTGTTTCTCTCTTCTCTCATTATCTCTCCGTCTCTGTGTCTATCTGTCTATCTCTCTCTGTCTTTTGGTCTCTGTCTCTTTGATTGTCTCTCTCCCCGCCCCTCGTTCTTTCTGTAGGAAAACAACACAATGTGAGGGTAAGATGAGGGGCTACGACGCAGTCAGATGTAGTCACTGCATCAGTTTATTTAACTAATTTTTCCTTTCTTAAAGGAAAGGTGCTAAAGGAGCAGGTAATGGGATGTGACTGTCAGGCAAAAAATAGTCTTGACAACAAATCCCAAAGCTCGAAGCCTGTTTGCATGAATCTCTATACCTATTCATTCCTCCCTGTGAACCACATCTAGACAGAGGCAGGACACACATAATCTGCATGAGCAAAACGCAGCATGCTACCCCCTCCTAATAATAAAAGTGAAAATTCAGGGGTTAGATGAAATGGCTTCCAAGGAGACGTCCAGCCTTCTTAGGTCCCTTCTCCTTCTGATGTCCACATCCTCTGTTCTAAGGTTCTGAGCTCAGATATTCTTCAGGGGTGGGGAACCTGCAGCCTCTAGGTCCTCAAGTGCTGCCCTTCGACTGAATCCAAACTTACAACAAATCCCCTTAACAAAGGGATTTGTTCTGACAAACTCGGACTCAGTCAAAAGGCTTCACCCAAGGACCTAGAGGGCCACATGTGGCCTTGAGGCTGTAGGTTCCCCACTCCTCTCTAGGTTCTAGGTTCCATGTTCTCAGATGCTCTAACATTCTTGATCCTAACAGAGCCCCTCCCAGCACCCTCCCTCCAGGCTGAGCCCGGACCTTGGATCCTCCATGGCCTGGAGACTGAGCTGCACTGCCAGGGGGGGCTGCTGGGCATGACCTTTGACCTGTACCAGGAAGGAGAGCAGGAGCCTGTGGACAGCTCCCACACCCCAAGACCAGAAGCCACCTTCATCATTAAGAGCCCTGGGAACTACACCTGCCAGTACCGACCCCCCACGATGGCCTCCAGGGTGAGGTCGGTGCCCAGCGAGACCATACATGTCGGGATACCAGGTGAGGGCAGGGCTAGCGACCACAGACAGGAGCCCACACCCAGCTCAGGGAAACGCTGCTCAGACCACAGCCCTCTGGGTAACCCTGGGCAGGGAAGTGCTGAGAGCCTTGGGGGAGTCAAGGGAGACACAAGAGGCCAGACAGACTGAGACACAAGGTGGGGAGGAGGGGAGAAAGAATGGGGAGGGGGAGGAGGAGGAAGGGGGGGAGGGGGGAGGAGGAAGAGGAGGGGGAGGGGGGGAGGAGGACACTCAGGGAGTTGAGCAGGGACCAGGTGGAGGAAGGCTAGCAGATGGGAAACTGCCACATCACACTGGTCAGCTGCAAGTGTGGCAGCCCCCTGGCACCCGTGGGCACCTCTCCCTCCCATCCCGCACGGGGTGCCCCCACTTGTCGGATCCCGCCGCCTTTGCTCAGTCCTCTCATGCCTGCCCTTCTGCAGCTTCTGGCCCTGTGGACCACTCTGCCCTCCCTTGGCCTCACAGGCACCAGCTTCTTCTCCCTTCCTGATCTCTCCTCCCTCAGGAAGGGCAGCTCTGGGGGCTTGTCTTCGTGCCAGCCCCAGACGTGGGCGCACAGAGTGGCTCGGGTGGGGGTGGATGACGGGCAGCATCCGTCTGATGACATCGACTCGGTTCCCCCCCTCCCCCAGCCTCCCTCCCAAAGCCCTCTCTCGAACCTCGGGGCAACCTGGTCATCAGGCCTGGAGGCTTCGTGACCTTCCGGTGCAGGACGAGCTTCTCAGGGCTGCAATTCAAGCTGTTAAAAGATGGAGAGGAGGCGTTTGTCCCCGCGATGTCTTCGACGGACCCCCAGCTGAATGACTTCCACCTGACAGATCTGGAGCCTGGGGCCGGGGGCAAGTACAGCTGCCGCTACCGGTTTCAGCAAGGGCCACTGATCTGGTCGAAAGACAGCGAGTCCCTGGAGCTCATCCTGACCACGGGTAAGTGGGGCTGGGGAAGGGAGCAGGACAGGGCCCTGGGGAAGCCGGCATCCGGCCCCTCCCTCTTCAATCGACCGATTCATCGATATTGATTAAGCACCTATCATGTGCCAGGCACTGTGCTACGCGCTGGGGGGCAGATACAAAAAGAGGTAAAAGACAGGCCCTGCCCTCCAGGAGCTTCTAATTGGATGGGAGAGACAACATGCACACAGATAGACACAGACAGTTGAGTAAACTGAGGCCCAGCCAGGGAAATGACTTGCCCAAGGTCACACAAAAGTCAGTCGTGGAGCAATGATCCCCAGGGACAGCAGCAAAGAATGCGTAGCGTCAGACCATGAGACTCAGCTCCCCAGCCGGCTGTTTGGGGCAAGGCCCTTCACCTCCAGGGCCCCCGTTTCTGCCTCTGCCAAAGAGGGGAGACGCTGCTGTACCTCCTGCCAGGGCTGGAGTGCGTCAGAAGGCCTCTGCCATCTCCGGGGCTCAGACTGAGTCAGCCCCGGCTTTCTAAGCCCGTTTTCCCGTTGCTGTGGTTTGTCCTCCATTCTTGGAGAAGACCATGCCATCAGGGAGGTGATGCCATTATGTGCAAGGGAGCAGGATTTAAGTGAGGAGGGCTGTGCAGTCACCAGCCTCACTGTCTCCTCCAGAGCCATCTGGGGCCAGGGGCCAGGTGTGGCTCAGGATGACCAGAGATGCCCCCTTCCTTCTGCAAAGATCAGGGAAGACTCCTGCCCTCCCAGAAACCAGATCTGTGAGCTGTCCTGGCTCTGGAGATAACACTGCCCCCGAGGCAGCTGATCCTGAGCCCGGAAGGTCTGGGTGGGTTACTGGTGTGGTCCCTCCTGGGGGATGAGGCAACATCTGCCGGCTGCCCCGGACCTTGGAAGTCTTGCTCTTGAGTTGATATGCCTAGTAAA
>NW_020954646.1:2371-3166 GCF_900497805.2 Vombatus ursinus | reverse complement strand
CAGTGTGTTTGGAAGACCAGAAAGGATCTCTCCATCCTCAGCTCTCTTGTAGCTTTGCAAAGAGGTGACCTGGCAATATGGGAGGGCCTATAGAGAGCTCCCTGGAACCCCGACTTCTGCCCTCTGGGGCTGAGGAGAGCAAAGCTAAGCTGCTTTCCCATGATCGCCTCCCCAGCCTCATCCTTCTAAAGATGTCTCTTCTCCACCCAGGCTGTGCTGTCTAACTCCAGAGTCAAGATGGCAGGGGCAGAAAGGGCCAGCACCACATGTGTGGGTGGGGCTCCCCCCACCCCAGCTTAAAAGCCCTTCACCAGAGTCTCCCACCCCCTCAGGCCACTGCCCTAGACCTCTCCTCCCTTTTTCAGCCCAGCTCCTGGAAAAAGCCCTTTGTGCTCACTGCTTCCCTTCCCTCCCTCTCATTCACTCCTCTGAACCTTGTAGTCTGGCTTCAACGGACACTGCTCTGCAAAGCTTTGGGCAAGTCTGATGGCCTCTTCTCAGGCTGCCCTCGACCCTGTTGACCACGTTCTCCCCCTGGATAGCTCCCTGCTTTCTCATGATTCTCCTCCTATGTGTCTGAACACTTCTCAATAGCCTTTCGTGGCTCATCATTCATACCATGCCACCTACCTGGGAATGATCCCCAAGGTTCTGCCTTCGGCCCTCTCCTGTGCTCTCCTCCTCCCTCAACACTCCCTCTGAGTAACCTCATGAGCTCCCACAAGTTAAATGGTCATCATTATGTAGATTACTCCCAAATATGGATGGATGGATAGATAGAGAGCTAGAAAGATG
>NW_020954646.1:268-1940 GCF_900497805.2 Vombatus ursinus | reverse complement strand
ATAGATAGATAGATAGATAGATAGATAGATAGATAGATAGATAGATAGATGGATGATGGATAGATAGATAGGCAGGTAGGCAGCTAGATAGGCAGAGAGATAGATAAGTAGACCGACAGACAGACAGACAGCCCCAGTCTGTCCCCAAGCTTCAGTCATGTGTCACCAATTGCCTCCCCTCTTCCAGATTTTCCTATTTCTGTCAAAAGCACCACCATCCTTCCAGCCTCCCAGCTTGATAATCTCAGCATTGTCCTGGACTCATCTTTCCCCCTCACCCAACATATTCAATCCATTGCCAAATTTTGTCATTTTGGGGGCAGCTAGGTAGCACAGTGAACAGAGCACTGGCCTTGGATTTAGGAGGACCTCAGTTCAAATCCATCCTCAGACACATAATACTTACTAGCTGTGTGACCCTGGGCAAGTCACTTAATCCCATCACCTAGTCAAAAAAATAAATAAATAAAAGGGCAATCAAATCTTGTCATTTTGGCCTTCACGGTATATCTCCCCGTCTGACCCCTTCCCTCCATTCCTTCAGCTACTGCCTGAGTTGAGGCCACCATCCCATCACCCTCTCTGGCCTAAACCATTGCCATGGCCTCCTCGTTGCCCTCCCTGCCTCAAGTCTCTCCCGGCTCTGAGCCGTCCCACCCACCTCTACAAAGTGATTTTCCTTATGTGCAGGTCAGACCATGTGACCCCCCCCATTCAGCCCACGGTTTCCTATTACCCTAGGCCCTCTGCTCAGCTGGTAAAGCCCTTCCCAGAAGGTCCCAACTTGCCTTTCCAGCCTAAGCTTCACTCTCCCATCCGGGCATCCTTGCTCGCCACCCGGGAGAGCTCCTCATCTGCAAGACGCCTTTCTTCTGCCTCGCCCCCAAACCACCGTGTGCTCCGCTTCTTGGGATGGATTTGTCTTCCCTCACCTCGTAGCTGCTACACCCATTCTACAAACACTTGTTCCCCACCCCCATCAGAAGGGAGAATCCTAGTGAGAAGGGAGGCTTTGTTCTTTGCCTGGTGGCAGACAGTAAGTGCTTCATAAATACTTGTTGATTAATGGATTGGATTAGAAGCAGCTAAGGACAAAATTGTGGTAGTGTGGCCTGATAATGACGACAGCTCACATTGACTCAGCACTTTCAAGTGTGCAAAACATTTGACATACATTATCTTATATGATCTTTACCAGGACCCTTCCAGGAACAGTAGTTTGGCTAGGGGTGTGCTTCTAGAGTGTGTGCCAGGAGGCATTCAAAGCTGGTCCTCCCGATGATCCTAAATTCAGCACTCTGTTCACAACTTCCTGCTGCCCCACTCCCCCTGAGGAAGACGCCCTGAGACACGCAGCAGAGCACCGGGTCCCAACCCCAGCTCTGTCCCTAGCTATTCTGTCTGGCCCTGGGCCAGTTTTCCCAACTCTCGAGGCCTCGGCACCCTCATCGATCAAAGGGGAAGGTGCTAGGTCAGCTGATCTCAAAGGTCCGGCAATGATCCCAAGGTCTGGTCCATGGTCTAGAATCAGTGACCTCACCCCTAGCCTCAGGGCTCTGCATAAGAGAACCCTGGCCTCAGGGTTCTGCATAAGAGAACCCTGGCCTCAGGGTTCTGCATAAGAGAACCCTGGGAGGGTCTTGGGCCCCATTCCCAGCTCTGCTGCAGATTC
>NW_020954646.1:0-138 GCF_900497805.2 Vombatus ursinus | reverse complement strand
TTACTGTAAGGACCTTTCTTTCCTGACTTTCAAAGTTTTATGTTCTAAGGTCCCTTCCAACTCTATTATTCTCTGTCCTAAGGCCCCTCTGGGTTCTGACTTTCCATGTTCTGCACTCAAAGGCCCTCCCCTCCCCTC
>NW_020954645.1:3874960-3878949 GCF_900497805.2 Vombatus ursinus | reverse complement strand
AACCAACTCAGCAGAGAAACCCTGGGGAGCAACGAAGTGGGAACTCTATCCCAGCAAAGTTTTAGACTTGAACTTGCTAGGGTACATGTTACATAGGAATTAAGCTCAACTGTGAACTTAATTTCCCTTTCTAGCAACAGAGGTGGTATATGCCTAGTATTGAGTGGAATGTTTGTATGTGTCTTTTTGCCATATCTTTGGAGTAAATATCCCTGTGTAATAGTTAATTGGGATGTGAAATGGTTAAATGGAATTGGGATGCTAATCCCTGGATCCCTAATAATTGGGAGAAACCAGGGAAGATGGCACAGAAGAGAGACTCGTCAGGGTACTGGAGAAGAGGGGCATGAAATGTAACAGATCTGGCCCCCAGAGTAGGACCAGGGCAATAGTGTTACCAGATCATGTTTACAACAACATTGTACTCAATCAGACATTCCAAACATGAAACATGAAGAGATCTGAAGAGATAGCAGGAGCATTAACATGGCGTTAGGGAAAGGCTTACAAAAGTAGTGGTAGCTAAGTCGAGCTTTGAGAGAAGATAAGGATTCTGAGAGGAAGAGCTGAAGAAGGAGTGCATTCCAGGCATGGGGGATGGCCTGTGCAGTCCCAAAGAGGTGGAACACAGAATTCAATTTGGGGAATTGGGCGTCTAGTTCATTTTGGCTAGAATTCAGGCTTGTTGTTGAGTCATTTCATTGCTGTCTGACTCTTCAAGATGCCATTAGGGGTTCTCTTGGCAAAGATCCTGCGGTGGTTTGCCATTTCCTTCTCCAGCTCATTTTACAAATGAGGAAACTGAGATACAGGGTTAAGTGACTGGCACAGGGTCACACAGCTAATACATGTCTTGAAATCAAGTCCTTCTGACTCCAGGCCTGGATTGCTATCCACTGCTCCATCTAACTGCCCTAGAATTCGGAGAATATTAATTTAGTTTAGGGATTAGGAGAAAAACATAAAGTCCTATAAAGCTGACCCAGGAGGCAAGAAGACCTCGGTTTAAGTCCTGCCTCTGAAACAGATTGGCTATGTGACCCTAGACAAGTCAATCAGTGCCTATGGGAATTCATTAAAATTAAAAATTACAGAGAACAATCAATAAACTTTTTTCCTATTTTCATAGTACTTTTTCCATTACATGTAAAGACAATTTTTAACTTTTATTTTTTATAAAATTTTGAGTTTCAAATTTCCTCCCTCCTTCCCTTCCCTTTCCTCTCCCTAATTTATATGTATAATATAAATTTATATATATATAATCATGTTTATATATGTATAATCATGTAACATCTATGTCAATATGTCATGTTAAGAGAGAAGAAAGAGTTTGAAAAAAAATTACACTTTCCAAAGGAAAAAAAAATTATAAAAATAAATAAAGTAAAAATAGTATGCTTCAATCTGCATTCAGAGTTCATCACTTCTTTCCCTGGATGTGGACATCATTTTTCACCATGGGTCTTTTATAATTGTCTTGGAGCTCAGTGCACATTTATTAAGTGCCTGCTATGTGTGCCAGGCATTGTGCTAAGCATTGGGCATACAAAATGAGGCAAGAAACAGTTGTGACTCAAGGAGCTCACAATCTAACAGAGGAAATAACATGCAAACAAATATGGACAATGTAAGCTACATGCAGGATAAATAGGATATAAGCACTAGAAGGAAGACACTAGAATTAAGACAATTTGGGGAAGGCTTCCTGGAAAAGCTGGCATTTTAATGGGGACTTTAAGGGAGCCAGGGAGGTCAGTAGTCAGAATGAAGGAGGAAGAGCATTCCAGGTATGGGGGACAGCCCATAGGTATGGGGGGCAGCCTATAGGAAAGAGCTGGGCATGATAGATTGAAGGGCTATCCTGTGAGAGAGGGATTTGATCTGTTCTGTTCAGCTCCAGAAGTAATGGGTGGAAGTCAGAAAAAGATAAATTGAGGCTTGATAATAAGGAAAAAGTTGTTAAGGAGTAGAGCTGTCCTCAAATGGAATGGGTTGCTCAGAGGGATGGTAAGTTCTATAAAATATTCCTTATATCATCTGATCGGTATAGCACTAAAACTATAAATTAACTTTGATAGTATTGTAATTTTTATTATTTGGGCATGGTCTAATCATGCGCACTGAATCTTCTTCCAGCTGCTAAAGTTTGGGTTTTTTTTTTATTTCTTTAAGGAGTGCTTTGTAATTATAGCTGTTCAATTATTAAGTATGGTGATAGAATGACACATCACCACCACCAATTTTATACATACAGTAGTTATTTTGAATGGGATTTCCCAATATCTTATTGCCTCTTAGATTAGTCATAAGATTAGTCCAATGGCAAGACAAAAGTCAAGATACTGGCAATGGCCAGGGATGCAATAGATGAACTTGGCATCTGACATCTGACCAAGCTCTAAGAGTTCCACAGCACCTATTTTAGCTACCTTCATGGCCTTTGGAACAAATTGTTTTCATTCACCCATTCTGCTGGGGGAGTCTTCACATGCTTGGGGTAGAAATTCCCCTAAGTTACCAATGGATTTGAGTCATGTGGGTTAGCCTCAACCTGGTTGAGTCAGTTTGCCCAGATGGTTTTACCAGGGTGTGGCCTCTACCCCTGCTACAGCTTTCTGAGAGTCTAGTGACAGAGGGACATAAAAGATGGAATTAGCAGCCCTGAAAAGGGCAAGCCCTTGTACCAGAGATGGTAGCACTCCCAGAAACCCCATAGACCCTGATATGGTTAGACTTTTTCAAAGGAAGACTATTTTGGCAGTTATACAAACCAAGTAGAGTTGTATTTATAGACAAAACCCTCTATGTTCTGTCCATTCACATAAGAATCAGCTCACTAGTGAAAAGTGGTCTTTCTCTTTCCTTGGAGAGAATAGGGAACCATGTTTTTTTTCTCTTTAGATAGTGGAAGCCAGAAGACCAGGATCTCTCTTCTCTCAAGCTCTCACCAACTACACTCATCTCACAGGCACAGTGTATTAAGTAATCAATCTCCACCAATGAGGAAAGTCTTCTAAAATGATCTATGATCAGAGGCTTATATAAACTACAGTTTTACACAAATAGAATGCACAAGGAGAGCATGTTAGGATATGAAGAGGGAGAGATCAGTTCTAGGTGGAGGAATCAGAGAAGACTTCATGAAAACATGACCATTGGATATTGCAGAAGGGAATGGATGTCAATAGATGGAAATGAATGATGGGGAGAAGTTCTATTGCAGGCACAGGGCAAAGCCTATGCAAATACATGGAGGGAGGACAGCAAAGGGTAGAATGGGAGAACAGTAAATAATCTAATTTGTCTAGAGAACAGAAACTGGGAAGAGGAGGATGGGAAAATAAGGCTGGAAGGATCTCATGCTCCCCTTCTCTCATGCCAGGGGCCAGGATATCTCCTCTTGGCTCCTCTGTCCTTTCTTCTTTTCTTCTCTTTGAGATCTTTCAGGGTCCCCCTCAGCCTTTGCTCTGACACCCTGTTGGAGGGGTATAGCGGATCATTTTCTTTCAGACAGAGAAGTGGTTACTGGGAGTGAAAGAAACCTGGATTTTGGAAAGAGAAAATAAGTATGGTCTGGGTTGATCTAAAACTTAGTTCTGCCCTCTTCTGGGGGGAAGGTCAGGCTTAGAAGTTCCCCAGAGGAGTTTGGGGCATCACACTTAAGACTTCTGTTGGAAATTTTTGTCTCTGGCCACACAGGTGTGTGGACAGCGCCAAAGGTAGACAAGCATAATGTAATGAGTGTAGGTCTTGGAGCCAGAAGAGGAGAGTTGGCTCTGGTATTTACTGGATGTTGGACTTTGGGCAAGTCACTTGCTGATTCTGAGTCTCAGGTGCCTGGTGTATATAATGGAATAATACTGTCTGTGCTATGTTCCTCCCAGGCTTGTTATGAAGCTCAAATGAGATGATGCATGTAAAGCGATTAGTAAACTTTAAAGTGCTATAAAATGCTATTTTTACTGAAAAGAAAGACTAGTAGGACA
>NW_020954645.1:3874380-3874950 GCF_900497805.2 Vombatus ursinus | reverse complement strand
CTCTCTCTCTCTCTCTGTGTCTCTCTCTCTGTGTATCTCTCTCTGTGTCTCTCTCTGTCTCTGTCTCTCTCTCACACACACATAGACACACGCAAACACACACACACATGAGATGGATTTATAAGTGAATTCTATCAAATATTTAAAGAATAGGTCATTCCAATATGACATAAACTTTGAAAAACAAAGAAAGGAGGGGTCCTAATAGATTCCATCTACAATACAAAATAGTCTTGATACCTAAACCAGAGAGATTTAAAACAGAGGAGAGGGGGCAGCTAGGTGGCGCAATAGAGCACCGGCACTGAAGTCTCTGTGCCTGCTGACTTTGCCTGTGTTATTGATTCAGAAGTTGCATGAGATGTTCTACAGGGCACAAACACACAGACACACACACTCACACTATCTTCTTCCTATAAATAGTTGAGGTTTGGCGATATAAGGGGAGTTGCAATCTTCGTGGGACAGAGTTGGTGGTAAGAATAGGGGTGTGGGGAAGAGTAAGGACCCAATTGTGGTTCTCAGTGGCATTTTGGAGGCCCTGTAGTCCTACCCAGGATTTGCAGGAGG
>NW_020954645.1:3837265-3844380 GCF_900497805.2 Vombatus ursinus | reverse complement strand
ATAGAGAGGCAGATATAGGCTAGATGGAAAGACAAGCCTTCTGGAAATTGGAACTATCTCAAAGTAGCATTGGTCACTTTATAGGTAAGGAGTCCCCCATCAGTGGAGGTCTTCAAAAGGAGGCTGGTTGCCTGCTTGTCAGCCATGTTGTAAAGGGGATGTCTGTGAGGGTATGGATTAGACTAGATAATCTCTGAAGTCCTGTGCAAGTAGGCAGAGCAGAGATTATTGTCCCATTTTACAGATGAAACAGGCAAGTCCTTGAGAATTTTTCATAAGCAATTTGCTTTAGCAAACTAGATGAGGACTTTCATAGTACTATCAGTACAATACTCTATAGTATATAGATTACAGTGCATACATACTGTAAGCATTATAGTATAAAGGGGTGAGGGGGTGGGGAGGCAAGATGATAGAGTAGAAGCAACAACCCAGATGAACTCTCCCAATATTTGCCTACAAACAAATTTAAAATAACACCTTAAATCAGATTCTGGAGAGACAAAGTCAACCAAAGATCAAGGTGAGACTTTTTATAGCCTAAGACAACTTTGGGGGTTGGCAGGAGAAATCTGTGACACTGGGGTAGGGGCCTGTCCAGAGCACATGCAGCTGCAACACCAACTATGGGCCTTGGAGGCACCTGGGACCCCTGCAGCAGCAGCCTCAAGAGCTCGCAGACCAGAAACTGTGAGGGGATAGGAGAGCTGGTCAGAAAGAGATAACAAGACCCTGTGCTGGCACTGGGTCCAACTGGTTCTGATTGGAAACTGCATTGCCCAAGAACAGTTCTGGGTCGCACAATTCTAGGGCAGAGATGGGTGCTAGCATTTACAACTGTAGAGGAACAGAAGCCTTTCCTGGGTAAAGACCAGAGTGTACACCAGGAGAACAGTGAACACACCTCTCCTCACACCACACTACCTTGGATTCACCAAAAAACTTGAAGCTAAATAGACAATTTGATATTCAAATAGAAGATTCAAAGGAAGCACTCAAAAGGGAAACATGAAAGAGAAATCATAAAAGACTCAGTAAGATTAAACTGTTTACATTCCTACATGGGAAGATGATGTATGTAATTGCTAACAACTTTATGTTATTAGGGCAGTTAGAAGGAGTTTATATAGACAACTAAGTGCTACAGTGGATAGAGTACCAGGCCTAGAGTCAGGGAGATTCATCTTCTTGAGTTCAAATTTGGCCTATGTGACCCTGAGCAAGTCACTTAACCCTGTTTGCCTCAGTTTCCTCATCTGTAAAATGAGCTAGAGAAGGAAATGGCAAACCACTTAAGTATCTTTGCCCAGAGAACCCTACATAGGGTCATGAAGAGTCAGACACAAAACTGAAAGGACTAAACAATATAGACAGAGAATATGAATGCCAGTCAATCATGTTGGGATGATCTCCAAAAAAATGAAAGGGTGAGAAAGAGAGACGCCCTAGGAAAAAGGGGAATGTAGAGAAAGAATGGGGGAAATTATTTCATATGTAAGAGGTCTGGAAGAAAGACCTTTTACAGTAGAGGGGAAAAGAGAGGGGTTGGGAGGGTGGCAGACAACACTTGAACCTCACTCTGATAGGAATTAATTCAAATATTGAAGATTATATGTACACACTCAGTTGAGTATAGCAGTCTTTCTTGCCCAACAGTGTAAAGGAGGAGAGAAGAGAAAGGGAGAAGGGGTGATAAATGAGAGGGTAGATTAAGGGAAGCAGTAGTCAGAAACTAAACAGACTTTTGAGGAGGGACAGAGTAAAAAGAAAAATGGAAAGATAAACAGAAGAAAAGAGGATGAAGGGAAATGCACAGTTATTAATCATAATTATGAATGTGAATGGGATGAATTCACCCATAAAACAGAAGTGGATAGAGGAATGGAATGGAAACCAGAAACCAACAGTATGTTGTTTAGGCGAGGCACATTTGAAACAGAAAGACACACACAGACTTAATATGAGGAGCTGGAAAAGAATCTTTTATCCTTTAGCTAAAGTAAAAAAGGCAGAGGTAACAATCATCATCTCAGACAAAGCAAAAGAAAAAAAGAGACCTAATTAAAAGAAATAATCAGGGAAACTACATCGTGCTAAAAGGTACCATAGACAATGAAGTAATATCAAAAAAATTTACAAGTTTCTCTGATAAAGGCCTCATTTCTCAAATATATAGCAAACTCAATCAATTTACTGAAACAAGGACCAATACCTAGTTGAGAAGTGTTCAAAAGATATGAGTAGGGAGTTTGAAGAAAAAGTCAAAGCTATCTATAGTCAGATGAAAAAAAATGTTATAAATCCCTATTGATTAGAGAAAGACAAATATTAATAGTATTTTATGTTTTCCCCAATTATATGTGAAGACAATTTTTAGCATTCATTTTTACAAGATTTTAGGATCTAAATTTTTCTCCCTTCTTTCCTTCCCTCCCCTCTTCCTAAAGTGCTAGGCAATTTGATATAGGTTATATCTGCACACTTTTGTAGAGCATATTTCCATGTTGGTCACAGTTGTGAAAGAAGAAACACATCAAAAGGGGAAAAAAACAATGAAAAAAATAAAGTAAATCAAAAAGTATCCTTTGATCTGCATTCAGAGTCCATCATTTCTTTTGGATGTGAATAGTATTTTCCAACCTGAGTCCTTTCTAGTTGTCTTAGATCACTGTGTCACTAAGAAGAGCTAAGTCATTCATAGTCAATCCTCACACAATGTTGTTGATACTGTCTGCCATGTTTTCCTGGTTCTGTTCATTTTGCTTTGCAAGAGAAAGGCAAATTAAAACATCTCTGAGATACTACCTCACAACTGTCAGATTAGAGAATATGACAGAAAAGGAAAAAGACAAATGTTGCAAAGGATGTGGAAAAGAGGGATACTGATGCACTGTTGGTGGACTTGTCAATTGGTCCAACCATTCTGGAGAACAATTTGCAACTATGCCCAAAGGGAAACCAATACCCTTTGACTCAGCAATACTAGTACTATGTCTGCATTCCAAAGAGAATAAAGGAAAAGGGAAAGCACCTGTATGTACAAAAATATTTAGAGCAGCTCTTTTAGTGGTGGCAGAGAATTGGAAATTGAGGGGATGTCCATTAATTGGAAATGGCTGAACAAGTTGTGGTATATGATTGTGATGGAGTACTATTATACTATAAGAAATGAGGAGGGGAGTGGTTTCAGAAAAACCTGAGAAGACTTATACGAACTGATGAAGAGTGAAGTGAACAGAACCAAGATATCATTGTACTCAGTAACAGTAATATTGCAATGTTAATCTACTGTGAAAATTTAGCTACTCTGATCAATACAATGATCCAAGACAATTCTAAACGACTTGCGATTAAAAAAAAAATGTTATCCACCTCCACAAAGAGAGCTAATGAACTCTGAGTGCCAATTGCAGTATAATTTTTTTCACTTTATTTTTCTTGCTTTTTTGTGACATGACTAAAATGGAAATATATTTTGCCTCATTTCACATGTATAATTGATATCATATGACTTGCCTTCTCAGTGAGTGGGGAGGGGCTTGAAGGAGGGAGAGAATTTAGAGCTCAAAATTTTCTCAAAAGAATGTTATAAATAAATATTTTTTAAATTTTTATTTTAAATAAATTTAATAATTTCAAGAAGTTGAAAAGTATTCCTTACATGAATTCCTAAAGGTACTTGCTTTCATAAATACCAAATTTAATTTAATGAACCTATCAAGTGGTTATAAATAAATGGTTGTTTTTAAATGGCTTGGGGAGAAAAAGTGAAAGTGGGGCAATGAATGGAGCACTGGACTGGAGTCAGTAAGCCCTGAGTTCAAATCCATCCTCAGATACTTATTAGCTGTAACCTGCATCAGTTTCCTCATCTGTACAATGGAATAATTATAGCAGGTTATCATGAAGATCAAATGAGATGACATTGGTAAATCACTTTGTAAACTTTAGACTGCTACATAAAGGCTATTATTATTATTTTATTACTATTATGATTCCTATCGGCTCTCAGGCTGGTTTGCAATTCTCTCCTCTTCAGTCTTATCCCTATCTTCCCCAGCTTGTACCTGAAGAGAGACGCCAAGCCTGTTGTGTCTGGGGTATAGAAGTGGAAAATGAGACTGCAGATGACAAGTTGAAACCTGAAGGTAGAGGGCCCTGATTGTCAAACCAAGAAATGTAGTAGGGAAAACAAGGCATTGTGGGATAGAGACGTGAGGGTTCAAGTGGAACCCCTCTGCAGTCAATTCAATTCAGCAAACATAGTAAATGCCTACTGTGTTCAAAGCATTTTGTTAGGCTTGGGGGAGATACAGTACAGACCTGGGGGAGCTTAGGATCTCGTACAGAGATAAGATACCAATCCAGATAACCATAAAAAAAAATGACGTTAAGGAGATTAGAAAGGTACAGCCAATATATTATGTAAAGTCTAAAGGCGAATAAGCCTGCTAGAATGGTGGTGGTGGTTGTTGTTCAATAATGGTGTCTGACTCTTCATGACTTTGGGGTGTTCTTGGCAAGCATACTGGAGTAGTTTACCATTTCCTTCTCCAGCTCATTTTACACATGAGGAACTGAGGCAAACAGGGTTAAGTGATTTGCCCTGGGTCGCACAGCGAGTAAGTGTCTGAGACCAGATTTGAACTCAGGAAGATGAGTCTTCCTGATTCCAAGCCCAGAACTCCATCCACTGCATCACCAAAGACTGCTTAATCTAAAATCAAAAGGCCCGGATTCAAATCCCAGCTCTGTCACCTGTCTGACCTTAAGCAAGTCACCACCTTTTCTGAGCCTGAACTCCCTCATCTGTAAAATGAGGGATATGGTCTAGATGACTTTGAAGTTCCCTCCAAGCTCTTCATCTAATATTCTATACAAAAAATGAACATATATGAGATGTTAATAACAAAAGATTTAAATAACCTCAAGTTAAGCATAGAATAGATACTGTATGTGTACACAATGATCTAACACACATCAACAGAGCTCATAAATGAGAAAAAAAGTAATAGCTCCAATGCAATCAAACAAGAAATTATTATTTTGTTTTATTTTTCCAAGGATTGGCCTAGATGAGTATATTGGCTCATTACCAGTAAGTTGACCACTTAGTGATTCTTTGGCCCTGGTTAATTGCAAAGAAAAATACAAAATGGCTCCTACATGGCCCCATTCCACTTCTTCATTAGCAGTGGCATAGTGGTGAAAAAGAGGACAAAGAGAGCTAAGCAACACAAAATTTTTAGACGATTTATAAACTTTAATTTAGCTGTTGGTACTCTAAATATGAGCTTGCTGTCCAACAACTAACAGAACGGACATTCCACTGGATAAATTGAATCATATACTGGCAATTATGTTGCAGGTCAAACTAAAAGAAAGAAGGAAGTTACAGCTACATACAAAGATGGATGATAGATTTTCCTTGGAGAGGAATATAAAAGAGTGGGTTTTACTGTATGCCCAAAGGCTATAACAAACATCATTTTGATGAGCAGACAGATTTCAGAAAAACTTGAAAAGACTTACATGAACTGATGCTAAGTGAAATGAGCAAAACCAGAAGAACACTGTGCACAGTAACAGTAACTCTGTGCAATGATCAACTATCACTGACTTAGCTCTTCTCAACAATACAATGATCCAAGGTAATTCCAAAAGATTGATGTTGGAAAATGCTATCCACATCCAGAGAAAAAACAGATAGAGTATGAATGCATATTGAAGCATTACTATTTTCACCTTTTTGGGGTAGGGGGGTAGTGTTCCATGTTTTTTTTCCTTTTCTTCTGATTATTTTTTCACAACATAACTAATGTGGAAATACGTGTTACATTATTGCACATGTATAACCTATATCAAATTACTTGCCATCTTGGGGAGGGTGAGGGAAGGGAGAGAGGGAGAAAAATTTAGAACTCAAAATCTGTCAAAAAATGAATGTTGAAAATTGTCTTTACATGTAATTGGAAGAAAAAATATTATCAAAAATAAAATAAAATAAGTGGCAAGAAAAGATAAACATCATTTCATGAGATATTTGGTCATCTCCTATTGTAGTTTTTATGATAGGTATTTACAATAAGTCATCAACAAGTCAACCAGCATTTAATAAACTCTTATTATGTGCCAGGCACTGTCCTAAGGGCTGGGAATACAAACATAATCAGAAAGAAAGACAGTCCTTACCTTCAAGGAGTTTACATTCTAACGGGATAAGACAATGCATAGGAGGGCGGAGCCAAGATGGCAAAGTAAAAGCAGTGACTTGCTTGAGCTCTCCCCCAAACCCCTCCAAATACCTGTAAAAAATGACTCTAAACAGATTCAAGAGCACAGAACCCACAAAAAGACAGAGTAAAACAAATTTCCAGCCCAAAACAACCTGTATGGTTGATTGGAAAGGTCTATTGCGCCTGGCTGGGAGAGGAACACAATTCGTCCATGATCAAAAAAAAAGCCTAGACATCATCTTTCAAGAAACTATCAAGGAAAACTGCCCTGATATTTTAGAACCAGAGGGTAAAATAGAAATTGAAAGAATCCACCGATCACTTCCTGAAAGAGACCCCCAAAGGAAAACTCATAGGAATATTGTAGCCAAATTCCAGAGTTCCCAGGTCAAGGAGAAAATATTGCAAGTAGCCAGAAAGAAACAATTCAGATATTGTGGAAACACAATCAGGATAACACAAGATTTAGCAGCTTATACATTAAGGGATCTGAGGGCTTGGAATATAATATTGCGGAGGTCAAAGGAGATAGGATTACAGCCAAGAATCACCTACCCAGCAAAACTGAGTATAATCCTTCAGGGGAAAAAATGGTCATTCAGTGAAATGCGGGGCTTTCAAGCATTCTTGATGAAAAGACCAGAGCTGAATAGAAAATTTGACTTTCAAATACAAGACTCAAGAGAAGCATGGAGAGGTAACAGGAAAGAGAAATCATAAGGGACTTATTAAGGTTGAATGGTTTACATTCCTACATGGAAAGATATTTGTAAGTCATGAGACCTTTGTTAGTATTAGGGTAGTTGGAGGGAAAAAATTATATGGATAGATAGATAGATAGATAGATAGATAGATAGATAGATAGATAGATAGATAGAT